>NC_081407.1:269007869-269232869 GCF_030272615.1 Cryptomeria japonica | reverse complement strand
ATCTATACATATATACATGTATATATGTATACATGTACATATACATACATACATACACATGTATGTATATATATACATATGTGTGTGTGTGTACACACACACACACACACACACACACACACATACATATATATATATATATATATATATATATATATATATATATACTGATGTGCTACGAAATGGGGGAAGGTTAGACTAAAACCTGTGGTGGAATAACACACAAAAACACAAGAAACCGTTAGTGTTAATCAACCAAAAACTATTCTAAGCAAACATATCAAAAGAGACACCAAAAACAAAGTAAAGCATTTAACTACGAATGTAAATGCAAGAAGACATCTCCAAATGCCTTCTACCATGCTCTTAGCTCCTTCTCCTTTGTTCCTCTCCTCTCCAAGTTTCAAACTAGTATAGCTCTCAACATCTTTTTGCACTATGGATGCTTATGGAGGTTCAAGATTGAAATGTTTACTCTAATATGCTATGCAAATGTGAATAAAAGCTAATATTAGATGCTATGATGCTAAAATGATTTATTTTAGGCCAAAATAACAAGATATTAGTGATTTTATGCTAAATGCTCTCTAAAATTCTCTATAACTTAGATGCATACAAGTTTTCAGGATTATGACTATGAATACTAAATGCTTGAGGATTTGAGAATGAGGAATGTGAGCTCTATTTATATGTAAAATGGAGCAATGGATGGTTGAGATTGAGTAATCTCAACAAGGGTCAAGATTGAATGATATTCAAATCCATGTGAGAGCTTTCAACCCAATCCCAGGATGACAAGTGTCAATGTGAGATAGGTTGAGAGGAGAGGGAATGAGTATTAAATGCTTGACATGACCTGAAAGTTAACTTGGGAGTCAAGGTCAAGGCTGGGTTGAGTGAATAAATTCTTTATTCAAAGAATAAAGCTTTTATCCAATGGATAAACTCTTGTGCAAAGGCAAAAGGGATAACCATGGTCAAAGCAATAAATGTTTGAGGAGACACATGAGTGCAAGTTGAATTAACCATAAATGGTTATGTAAGAGCCATTAATGGTCATGTAAGAGCCATTAGTGGTTTTGGAAGACTTTAGAGGTTAGTTTGTTGAACACACAACATTAAATGTTTTTCAAAGACTTTGAAGTCTTTGAGAAGTGACTTCAAGTTGCTTAGGAATGTGACAATAATTAAGGGATGGAATAGGTTAATTAGGAAGGGGTTAGAAGAATTTAGAAGGGGGTTTAGGAATGCAAGTGGATTTGGTGGGTGAGGGAAAATAAGATTTTAATTAAAATAAAATTAATTTATTTCAATAAATGTGTGCAAGTTGCATTTGTAGGAAAATGCAAGTGGGGGGGATAAATGATTTAAATAAATATTTTATTTTATTTATTTAAAAGAAGAAAAGGGGATTAAATGAAATAAATATGATTTCTTCATTTAATTAATTGTGAATTTGGTTTAATGAATTAATTAAAATAAATTGAATAATTTATTTAATTAATAGGAGAATGTTTGAAGATGAATTAATTAAATATTAATTTAATTAAAATGGACATATTTATGTGACTACATTTGCCCCTCTTTAAGACAGTGCGGTTTATCGCATTGTTTCAAAGAAAAAAAATAGGTGTGAAGAAATGCCCCATAAAATGTTAATTTAATAGGTGGTATGCCCCTTTGAGAGATAGGCCGAAAAATTTTGAAAAATCGGGCAATCTCTTGAAAAAGAATGAAAATTGGTAGGGTGATAGAAGAGAAGAATGTAGCAATGTCGGTGAAAAATAGAAGAAATCGGAGATAAAATGAAGAAATGGAAGGCTTGGGAAGTTCACAGGGACCATGGCGGTGAGCAGGGGAAAATTACAGTTACAGTGAAAGGCTTATATGGGGAGAAAGGGATAAAAACAGGCTCATTTCCATTCGCGTCCATAGTGAAACTTTAGCTCTGATAGTGATTTTTTGGAAGAGAAAAGAGTAGTCGGGATGCTGGTACCAATAGCAGAGCACCGACTTGAGCGAGTCCGACGATTCTAGCAGCCAAATGACTATATATCAACGGTATGTGAATTGGAGTTTTTGAGTTTTCCACATTTTTGATGTATTTTTTGCTAGGTCCAAGTTGAGTCAAGACAATAGCACTGAAAATGTGTTTTGACGCTTTTGTTAAATTAATTAGCTCTATTGTGCCACTATGGCATTATTGTGTAGTAGTTTGAGCGTTTTTGTCAAGGTTAGCACTATTGCATAGCTGTGTTAGCGCTTTTGCTTGTTTATTGCTATTGAGTGGTTGATTGAGCACTTTTGTTGAGATGTAGCGCTATTATGTAGTTGATATAGCGCTATTGTAGTTTGAGCATTTCTGAAGAGTTGATTAAGCACTTTTGTTAGGGTAGTGGCGTTATTGTTAGGAGATAGCGCTTTTGTGTGCAAAATAGCACTTTTATGCAGAAAAATAGATGCCCTAGTTTTTGAACAAATAATCTTCGGATGCTAATGATGGATGGATGGAGATGTGAAGTGAGAGTTGTTTTGAACCATAGCAGCCTCGATGAGACTTAGGTCATTAGGATAAAATGTCCGTTGAAGTCTAGGTGTGCCACGATTGCTTACCTGTTGAGACCCGAAGATACTTGATCAAAGTATCTGTTGATAGTCTAGGTTTAAACTTAAGAAAGTTTGAAACAAAACAACTGATAATGATGGTTGATTGCACTTGTGTAGGAGGACCTACGTATCTTACAGTTGCGTGAGAGACATCCCGCCACACAAGGGCTGTGTGATCAGCTGACAGAGGTCGAGGTGGATTGCATTGCAATGACTGGGTTGTACGATGTGATGCATATGCCTATTATTCAGATGAATCACGGTTTGATGATAGCATTGGCAGAGTGCTGGCATAGTGAGACATGTACATTTCACTTGGTGCAGGGGGAGATGATTGTTACACTGAAGGATGTATAGCGCATCCTACATATTCCCATTCGAGGTGAGTTGGTTACATATGATAGAGCATGGGGGACCCTATCGGTGCAGAGGTTCTTTGATGAGGACGTGTATATTGATGATGGCTCTATAGCCTGGGAGGATATTGTTGCATTGTATGAGCCATTACCAGTAGTGTTGGCAGGGATCATTGGGGGGCTACTGTATCCGGATAGGCAATCACATGGTCTGGTCATTGATTTGGGGTAGTTTATTGAGTAGATGATTACAGAGGGGACCCGGTTTGCATGGGGACCATGTGTGTTACGCACCTATATCAGGAGCTTCATGAGGTAGTATACCGCGGGAGGGGCTCATTGGCAGTGGGAGTGACGTTGTTGCATATTTGGGCGTGGGAGCACCTACCAGTTACCTGACCAATTAGTCTGAGGTTTCGGGCAGTCGACTAGCTATATATGTATATGTATAGTAGTATGATTAGTTAGCCCCACCTAGGGAAGTTAGAGTGGTGGCGACGAGCATTGGATGATCTAAATGTAATGATCTGGAGACCCTATATTGAGTGCGAGCCCTCGGAGGATGATGCGGAGGTGTTGCCATATGTATTCATGACCCGATTCCTTATTGGGAGGACAGCCTACCATGTGGAGAGACAGTTGTCGGGCAGAGTTTTGAGACAGTTTGGACGACAGCAGGGATTGCCTAGGGGATCAAGGGAGTATGCCAGGGTGGTATGAGAGAGGTATGCATGGGGGTCAGTACTACCCTATGATCAGGCATTGGCAAAGTTTCAGATGCTACAGGCGAGGCCATGGGATATACGACCGAGGGTGGTAGATGCAAGGGTGTCTGAGGAGTATATGCAGTATATGAAGGCTCATTTGATACTTCGGATATCAGATCCGGTAGAGCCGATTCCAGATTTTGAGGAGGAGAGGGGACGAGGACCTATACTAGATGGAGAAGGGAGAGGGGATGGTGGTGATGGAGGAGGTGGTGATGGAGGAGGAGGAGGAGGAGGGGGGGATGGTGGAGGTGGTGGATTCAAAGGTGGAGGTGTCGATGGTGGGCGAGTGCAACGGAGACGGAGAGGCGGTTTGCCATTGCAGATATCACGGGGACCTCTGATGCAGGGAGGAGTTAGATTGGGTGGGAGAGGTATGGGAGAGAGGGAGGTACCGATGGATAGAGGAGAGGGAGCCACTGGAGAGGGAGCTACAGGTGAGGCACCTATGAATGCAGGGGAGGGAGCCATTGGAGATCCTCGGGACCATATGATATTACAATTGCAGACTCGACTTACAGTAGCCGAGACACAGGTGGAGGATCTGGAGGCAGAGGTTGCAGCTAGAGATGTGCAGCTATTTGCACGAGAGTCAGAACTGACTGTAGTGCTGCGGGAGAGGGATGGTGTGGTGGAGAGAGTGACTTAGTTGCAGGAGAGAGTGTGGGCCTTGGAGGGAGTACCGGGATAGGGGCCGACTGTGGAGGCTTTGGTGAGGGAGGTCCGGTGAGCATAGGCTGAGATAGAGTATTGGCGGGGTTTATATGAGCAGGTGGTGCCAGCTAGTCAGCAAGCACTGAGCTATTCACAGATGTGGCAGACCAGGTTAGAGCGGTCTCAGAGGATGCAGAGCAGTAGGGGTGTGATGGGTCCTCTACGGAGAGATAGGTCAGGTGGCGCAGGAGCTAGTGGGGGTTTGATGGGGCCTCCACGGAGAGATAGATTGGATGATGTAGGGACTAGTGGGGGAGCAAGTGGTGATGGTGGTGCAGCATCTGGTCAGAGTGGCATCTGAGAGAGCATTTTTGCATGCATGTATATATATTGTTATCTTGGACTATGTCTTGGATGGCTCTTGGTAGCCGATTTTGTAGACTTCATTGTACTCTGATACATGAGATGATATATATGAGGAGATCCCATAGTTTTGTGATGATATGCATTTTGATTATGTATGGAGTTTATGCTTAGATGGATACTTGTACTTTGCTATATGTATGCGTTTATGAGATGATTCCTATATGCATGTTTTATGATGATTTATTTTTACATGATGTCTATATGCATGTTGTATGATGTTGGATGCTAACATGTGGATGCAGGTTGATATATGTGTGCATTTTGATTTTTTGGGGACAGAATGTCGGATGTATGCAATGCCATGATGTTTATGTATGCATAATAAAATGATGATTTATGATGGTATAGATAGTAGTTGCGTTCTTTATATTAACGCAAGGATGAGATAATGATATGCAATGATGTTAATGCAAATGCTTTTGAATGAATGATTTATTTATGTATATGCATCTAGATGGTTTTTTTTTTTAAATGAATGTATATGTGGATAAACAAAATGTAAAGTACAAATGTTTAAATGATGATTTCTAAATGTCAAAATATGAGGAAGTAAAATGATAATGTGATTATAATGCAACTCCTGTTTAATGAATAGCTGCACCATAATGCAATTAAGAGGGATAATGAATGTAATCTAATGAATCCTAAGTGAGATAAAATGGATGAATGAATGCACTTTAACTAATGAATAGATAAATGAATGTATGCAATTATGGACACCTAAACAAATGTATGATACATGAGTGTGGAAATGATGATAAATGATGATCACTAACAGATGTTAAAATGAATGTGTAGTAATGAGTAATCATGGTAGGAAATGCAAATAAGGACAATTATTTATGTAAGTGAATCTAAATGTCATGAGTGTAATAATGAAATGATATAATGATACTAATGCAAGTAAAATGAGAATGAACTAAGTGGGGTAAGTGCAACTAAATGATTAATAAATGCACGCTAATAAATGGCTAAAGAATAATGCAAAGGTGACTAAAATGTAATGAAATGATGATGATAGATGAATGCAAGGTTGTTTAGACTTTGCTTGATGCACGTGATGATGTATCAGAGTACTCTGTCGCTATTGTATCCAAAACCAGCTCAAATTTTGCACAATGGCTCTAATGCAACTTTGTTCACATTTTGCATGCAAAATCATGTATATGAATAATGAATGGATGGATAGTATGCAATGAAATGCAATATAAACAGATGAGATGAAATGACGATCCATAGTGCTTTATTTTTCATCATCAAGCTTTAAAATGTTGTAAGAAAATACAAGGGACTTGACATAATGATTCAAGATGACCTGAGTATTCCTTACATAGATTTTGATATAGAAAGTTAATACAAACAACTTGATATAATGGGTCAATTTGACCTAAGTATTGCTTGTGGAACAGACAAGGATCATCTTCGTTCATGCATGACTTGGATCGTCCTCCTTGATCTTGGGCTGATCATATCCTGAGACAAGTTCATACTGTAATAAGAGACAAAAACCTTTATCTAAATTGGATGAGGTAGGAGGAACCAAAGAAAGAGCATTTTACCTGTAAGTAAACAGCATACATAAAGAATAAAGAATATGGATCCTTGGTAATGGTTCATGCTCATATCGTCGAGGTATACGCCGTAGTTAGCAAGTCGTAGTGATCTATGATTGTATTTTGCCTATGATCACGTAGCTTAGTGAACTTCCCACGTAGACACCATTAGTACATGCCCCAGAACTTCATCAGAATAATGCGCTGAAAATACACAAACAATGTTGTAGGAACCTGATATGAATAAATAACCCACAAATCAACCAAGTATTTGATAGCCTAAACAGAATTTTCTTGTCAAAGAAAATGTTATCTTGTCTTTGTCTTGGTAAGGAAGGATGCATCCTTATTGAAGACAGTTTGAGTTTTGATGTTGATTGTTTGGTCGATATGAGAAGGGATCATCGTGTGAGTATTTTCAATGCTTGTTTGGTATTTGCTTGGATAAGTATGTACAATGTGTTGCCATGTTTATGTTTGATTTTCGATGTTTTTTGATGTTTTTGGATTTTGTGATTTTTGAATGTTTTTGGATTTTGATGATTGTTTTTTAATGTTTTGGATTTTGTGATTGTTGAATGTTTTTGGATTTTGTGATTGTTTTCCAATGTTTTTGGATTTTGATGATTGTTTTTGAATGTTTTGGATTTTGTGAGATATTTTTGAATGTTTTTGGATTTTGATGATTGTTTTTGAATGTTTTGGATTTTGTGATTGTTTTCCAATGTTTTTGGATTTTGATGATTGTTTTGAATGAAGAACTCAATGAATCACAGAAAAATGTAGAATCCACTTCCATCAATAGGTTAAGGGCATTGCCCCCAGTTTAGACATGACTATGAAAAAGCGAGATGCAAGATGCATGAAGTACTTTCCTTGATTGCAGATCAATAACAAACCATGGCTTGGGCGAATGGATGTGTAAATGAAAAAAATGTGATCGCAACAAGCCCGAAAGACAATGGAGCCATAGATTTTATGAGTGGCACCTGTTTGCTAGGTTTTCACCATCGTACTTACCCAAGGTGCCACTGGAGTGGTTGTTCACCATTTGGATGCATGATTTTTCTTTACTATTTTGATGTCTTTGTATTTTCTTTAGGTCATTTATCTGAATGTTTTTGGTGTTTTTAGGATATGTATGGGAGCCTGATGCTCTATGCAGCTTATGTATAAAACCGTTTGAGGTGCATGCTGTTGATCGGATCTGCTAGCAGTTCTCCTTCTAAAGTAGCCAACTGATATGCCCTAGACCCAAATACAGTAGTGACAACATATGGACCCAGCCAATTTGATTCAAACTTTCCCTGATGTTCGCGGTTTGGTTGGTTATGAGGATTCTCTCGAAGAACAAGATCACCTACCTCAAATGTACGAGGTCTAACATGATGATTGTAGCTTCTGCTCATGCGCTGCTGATAGGCCTTGAGGTGATTGTATGCAGCTTGTCGTTTCTCATCAAGTAGCTCTAAGTCTTGGAGATGGGATACTCTGTATGCTCCATCATCGATGAGATTGTGCAAGGAAACCCATAGAGATGGTATCTCAACTTCGATAAGTAAGATAGCTTCTGCACCATAGACTAGTGAGTAGGGAGTTGCTCCTGTAGGGGTTTGAATGCTAGTTCGATATGCCCATAGTGTTGGATTCAATTGGACGTGCCAATCACGACCGACATCATTGACTATCTTCTTGAGGATTCTTAATATGTTTTTATTTGATGCTTCGGCCTGACCATTGCCTTGTGGGTAATAGGGCGTGGAAAAGCGGTGTTGGATGTGAAACTTCTCACAGGGGTCACGGACATCCTGATTTTTGAATGGAAGACCATTATCTATGATGATGGACATGGGTACACCATATCGGTAGATGATGTAATTAAGGATGAATGAGGCAATCTGCTTGCCGGTGACTTGGGTAAGTGGAACAGCTTCGATCCACTTTGTGAAGTATTCAGTGGCGGTAATAATGAATTTGTGGCCGTTAGATGAAGATGGATGGATTTTACCCACAAGGTCAAGACCCCATTGACAAAAAGGCCATGGTGTTGTGATTGGTTGCAATTCCTGTGCCAGTGCATGTATCAGGTCTCCATGAACTTGGCATTTCTTGCACTTTCTGATAAAGTAGTAGGAGTCTTTTTCCATGGATGGCCAATAGTATCTAGTGCGTATGAGTTTCTTGGCTAGTGACGGACTGCTTGCATGAGTTCCACAAATTCCTTCATGTACCTCTTCCAAGGCCTTTATTATCTCATCCTATTCCAGACATCGAAGGAGAATACCATCAAAACTATGTCGGTATAGGGTTTCAACAATAATGGTATATCGAGCGGTTTGGCGAATGAAAGTTTTACATTGGTTATTCGATTAGTTAGGAGGAAGTGTGTGATCGCGGAGGTAGGTGTAGAACTCACCGTACCATGGGGATTCGGAACTGATAAGGTGACATATCATCTCGGATTCAGGAATATCATAAGAGGGGATCCAAAGCTATTCTACAAAGAACTCGTAGCGTGTTGAATTCTGTGGAAGATCTAGGAGAGATGCAATGGTAGCCATAGCATCAACAGCGCGATTCTGATCTCTGGGTATCTGCTCAAAGGTGATAGTAGTAAATGATGCCTTTAATTTATCCACCATTTGTTTGTATGGCATGAGTTTGTCATCTTTAGTCTGATATTCATCAGTTGGGAGTCGCCATATACTTGTAGTTCTTGTAATTTCCATTGTATGGACAGCCTGAGTCCTGTGATCAATGCTTCATATTCAACTATGTTGTTTGTGCATGGAAATGTGAGCCTATAAGACTTTGGGATGTTGTCACCTTAAGGTGTGATAAACAAAATGCCTAGCCCCGAGCCCATGAGGGGAGCATCGGCCAACTGATCTGCAATAACTTGTCCTTTGATAGCCTTACGGTCCACATACTCGATATCAAATTCACTGAGAATCATTACCCATTTGGCCAAGTGGCCTGTCAATGCTGCTTTGTTGAGTAAGTACTTGAGTGGATCGATCTTTGCAATGAGTTGTACTTTATGTGTTAATAGATAGTGCCTCAGTTTAGTGGCTGCCAAGATTACTACTAGGCAAGCTTGCTCAATAGGGGTGTAATTGACTTCATAGCCAACCAGTGTGTGAGAGATGTAGTAAACAGCACACTCTTTCCCTTCTGCATTATGTTGTGCTAGTAGTACACCTAATGCTATATTAGTTGCTAAAATATAGAGTAATAAAGGTCTACTTGGATCTGGTGGGACCAGCAATGGTGTATTCATGAGATAGTCTTTAAGCATTTGGAATGCTTGCTAGCATCTGGCATCCCATTGAAAATGGATGTTCTTATGTAGTAGGTGTGTAAAGGGGTGACACTTATTTGCCAGTTGTGCAATGAATCTTCGGATAGATTGAAGCCGCCCTTGTAGTGTCCTTAGCTAGTTGATGTTCTTTGGAGGTGGCATGTCCATGATTGCTTTGACCTTTACTAGATCGACCTCAATACCTTTGTTTGAGATGATGTATCCTAGAAGCTTCCCTAAGGTTACTCCAAAGACATATTTCTTTGGGTTGAGCCGAACATGATATTGTTCTAGTCTGTCAAAGATTTTCTCCAATATGTCTAGATGACCTTCTCTTGTGAGTGATTTTGCCAGTAAGTCATCAACATAATCTTCCATTATGGTATGCATCATGTCATGGAAGATGGTGGTCATTGCTCGTTGATAGGTTGCTCCTGCATTCTTGAGACCGAAAGGCATTACATTCCAGCAGTATGTGCCCCATGGACATGTGAAGGTTGTCTTATGTTGATCCTCTAGTGCGATCCTTATCTGATTGTATCCTGAAAAGCCATCCATGAGAGAAAGCATGGCATGTCCTGCTATTAGGTCTACTATTATGTCGATGTTTGGTAGGGGGAAGTCATCTTTAGGACATGCTTTGTTCAGATCTCTGAAGTCAGTACAGATACGGATGCCCCCATTTGGCTTGTCGACAGGCACAATATTGGATATCCAATCTGCATAATCAATTGGTCTAATGAAACCAACATCTAGGATCCTCTTAAGTTCTGCTTTGACTAGTACTGCAATTTGAGGATGCATTTTGCGAATTTTTTGCTTGACAGGTTTGGCTCCTTCTGCTACGGTAAGGTGATGCATGACTAAATTAGGATCAAGCCCAGGCATGTCTGCATATGACCATGTGAAGTTGATCTGATGCTTCTAGAAGAACTCTACAAACTTAGGTTGTTCCTCTGGAGTTAAAAGAGATGCCAGATGTATGTGGTGAGGCATTTCAGGAGTCCCCACATTGTATTCTTTTGTTTCTTCGATGAGAATTGTTGATCATTCCTATTGTGTACTAGTAGGGAGAATGTCAAACCTTTCATCCTCTGGTGCCTCAGAGAGGTTTTCACCATTGGATACGTTCTTTCTTTTTACTTTTGTGGGATCAAACAGTGCCACAATGTGGTTTTCATTGGAAGATCCATGTTTTATTGTTATATTTTTGCAGCTGAAAGGTTTGGCATCCACCCCGAAGTATGCTGCGCTATTAAGTTCAATGGTGAATCCAGCTTTGTGATCCCTGCTTGGTATGTTATCCCGTAGTTCCAAAAAGTCAATGATCGCCTCATCATTTTGGAAAAGGTCAAGACATGGGGGATTAGGTTGGTTCCATTTGATGAGTTCCAGATGGATAATGGGCATTACCTCATTGATTAGGTTAAGTTCGTTAGATGTGTCAATGAGGGTTAAGACATTGTGGTGAAGGTCGTTCATGGTACTCTCCCTGTCAGAACCAGGTGTAGGATGGAACGTAGGGTCTATGGAAGATGTTTCTAGCTCGGGAACCCAAGAGGTCTTTATTTGTGCTTCTCCGTAAAAAGGGATGTGTTTGCGGGGTGGAGGTAGTGATGTGTCTTCCTCATCTGAAGTATTAAGCTGGATGGAATCAAATTCCCATTCATGTGAGTCGGTCTCTAAGTCACTTTCCAGTATTTGATTACTATACCATACTGGGATGTCCTTTGAGTTAAACACTGCAGGTGTGATCAGTTGATGTACTGTGTAGATGAAATAATCGGTGCTACAGGAAGGATTATGGGGATCAATGAATTTGATACGGGGAGTATCGATAGTGTTGACTCTACTAGAACTGTTGGTGTCATAGATACTATCGTGGGTTCTGATATAGTTGCTGCAACTAATGGTGCTTTCGATGTTATGGCTACTCCTGATGGGGTTATTAGTTTGATTGGTGGGATGATGGGTATTGTAGATGGTTGTGTTGGGATTTTTAGCCTTGATGGGGTAGTTGCCATGGTGTTTGATGTTGCTTTTATAATCAAATGTGACCTCTTTGTAATAGGTTGATATAGTGGTTGGTTGGATTTTCCTTTGAATCTTAGCTTAGGAAGGATCTCCTTTTGAAAGCCTAGTCCTGTATTATCCTTGGGCTTCAATTTTGGCTGCAACGGTTCATGTCTTCCTTGTTTGCAAGGTCCCAAAGCACTCTGACCATCATAACCCATTCTTTGCATAATGAGAAGGCCTTTGCCATACTGATCTATGGGAAGCTTAGCTTGTGGAGAATTGGTGGTGATGGGATCTTTATAGATCCATTCTGCTAAGTCCTCATCTCTTGTTTCTTCTTCTTGACTCTTTCCAAGGATGAAAGGTGTCAAAGTACATGTTGGCTTGATCAGTGGTTGTTGAAGTAATTGTTGAGGTTTACCATGTGTCCTAGGAGAAGTGGGCATTTGTCCAACACAAAAGAGTTGGCTTAAATTGTATTCCCCGGGACCTTCCTCTGTTATTTTCATCTTAAGATTTTCTTGTTTGGGTATAGTGGTGTTTGAACTAGAAAGAGAGGTTGGACTTACGTATGATGTGGAGGAGATGGATTCTCTATTGTTAGGAATGGTAATCTCTGGTTGATGACTTATATTATGACAATATGCAAAGGGGTTTGCATCGCCTAGGATTCTGATCTCTACACCATTATGCGGGAACTTGATACACTGATGGTAGGTGGATGGAACGGCTTGCATGGCGTGTATCCAAGGTCTTACTAACAATATATTTTATGGCAGAGGAAGGTCCAAAACTTGACAGATAATGTGTTTCACCACAGGGCCCACTCGGATTGGTAGCACCATAGCTCCTTTGGATGATCGCTCTGCATCATCATAGGCTTTGATTGTTATCTTCTTGCAGGGATCCACTGATTCTATTGCATATCCCAAAGTTGTGACTAATTGTAGAGTACAAATATTCAGGCCTGCTCCATTGTCGATCAAGACTCGTTTGATCCTATGTTGGTTGATAAACCCTTCAATATGGAGTGAGGCATTATGAGGTTGCTGGAAGGGGGAGTTGTCACTTTCCGAGAAAGTGAGACAAGGTGAGGATCTTAGATTTCAGACCATGGCTTGGAACTGATCTGTATTTAGGTTTGCAGGGACTGACACCTCTTGGAGAGCTTTATCCAAGATTGTTTTATGGGATGGAGATAGGCGCAATACCTCTAAGATAGATATCAGTGCAAGCATTTTGTCTAACTGTTCCACAAGGTCATACTACTTTTGGGATAGATGGGGTGCCTTGTGGAGCTGCTTTTATGGTAATCTTGCTACGACATGTAACAACATTGCAAGTGGAACTGGGATTTTTGATGGTTATAGTTGCAATCTATTCACTGGCATCGTATAGGTGATTCACAATATAATTATACACGGCTTGCATATAATTGGTGGTATTTGTGTTTCTCCCTGAAGTGGAAGGACCCCTTTGATCTTGTGATGGAAGTGGATTTTTAAACATGAGATGATCATTGTTTGTTGTCTTTGGGTCATGTCTTTTGATTTCGATTTCACCTTGGTCAATAAGATCCTGAATAAGATCTTTCAATCTATGACAATTGCTTGTCTTATGTCCTTTCCCTTTATGGAAATCGCAATGTTCAGTATCCCTCCACCATGAAGGTTTGACTTGAGGTTCATAATTTGATGTTTTGGGTAAGGTTACCAGATTTTGAGAAACCAGCTGACGTAATACTATTTCAATGGGTTCCCCTAAGGGAGTGTATGTTCGCTTTGGTTTTTGTTGACGTGGTCTGGGTTCATCTTGAGATGTGATGCAGCCTTGATTTGGAGGAGCAATTGTGTTAGTCTAAGGTGGGGGATTCTGTCCTGCAAATCGAACTACAGGTTGTGCACTTTTGATAGTTCTTGCATCCACAACCCCGTCGTTGACGACATTTTTCTTTTTGTTCCAGAAGCTTGGTTTGTCACTATTGAAGCGTGGGCGAGGGTTGTCCTTTGGCTCATTATATATTTTGATAAGTCCTTTCTTGATGAGAGCCCACTCACATTTTAAGCCTTTTGTGATCATGTCATTGAAAGAGTTTGTGTCTTTTATGTCCAGGTGAAATTCCATTTCTTCGTTTAAGTTGGAAATAATATTTCCACTAGTTCTTGTTCAGGTAACTGAAGAGAACGTCTGCTAGACATTTGACGCCATCATTGCAGAAAGACTGAGAATAGTTCACCTGGTTTTTGTTTAGTGTTACATAGATCAGCCATGGTGATATCACGTTCAATGTTGTGTGAGAAATGTGCCAAGAATTTCTGGATGAGTTCTTCAAATGTCCTAATGCCACTGGGTAATTGGGAAAACCAGGATGTGGTTGTTCCTCCCAAGCTTTGGGGAAAAAGGCGCATGAGGTACGTATCCTTGTATGCTACTTCAAGACAAGCTGAATGGAATTCTCTAACATGATCATGAGGATCTCCTTTTCCTCTATACTTTTCAAACTTGGTTGTTTCGAACCCTCGCGGAAAAGGTGGCATATGAAGATTCCTATCAAAGGGATAGGGACAAATGTCATTGAGTGAGAATTGATTTGTTTTTACACCACTATGAAGTTGTTGGCTGAGATTTTTGACTTATTGCCACAACATGTCTATTTCACTTGGAGGAGGAGGAGGAGGATTACCTTGATGAAAGTTGTATCTAATGTGCTCTCAACCTCTTTCATCCTCATTACAACTTTGACATTCTGATGCTTGTCTTAGTTGTGCAAGGTCAAAGTCAGAGGGGAGTTTGGCTCCTTCTTGAGCAAGTTTTAAAAAATGAGCATCAACATTACTCTTGAGTATTTCATCAAAAATTTTGTTGAAGAGAGGGTTGTGTTGCGCCCTTTCTATTGCCGCGGGAGTAGGAGTGCCTGGATTGTTATCATTTACGTTTCCTCCAAGGGCTTCTTGGAATTCATTTATATTTTCCTCCTCTTCCTCTTCAATTTCTTGTTGTTTAGACCTGGACCTGGTATGAGCCATTTTGTTTACAAGTTTTTGTTGAAGTTGGGTGAAAATGATGATGAGTTGTTGATGAAATGAGAGATTTATGGTTGGTGAAATGTCTTGCATACAGATCTCGAGCACTTTAGAGGTAGATGTGACCAAAGTTTTCTTCTTGAATTGCTTGTTGTTTTTTATAAGGTTTGATGTGATAAGGTTTAGAGAAATCTAAGATGTGTTACAGACTTAACTACCTAGTAATGAGAGGATTCACTCATAGACTAGTTTTAACCTACGTAGAAATGTCTCTTAGGATGAGTTTATGCTAGATGTAGAGACACTCCAAAAAGTGATGTGTTTGTGTTTGATTCAAGCAATATCAAAAATAGAACTTAGGAAAAAAACCTCTTTAATGTTTTGAGAGTTGGAATGGATTTGATGAGATATGGATATGATAATGGATGAAATGTTTAACTTCAATAAAAGCTTTGCGTCACATATGGGACAAATTCTTCCTCTTCTCTTTTGAGAGTTGGTGGTTCTTCCTAAGCTATGTTATATGTGATGCAAATGTCTAGGAAAAAGTCAAGATTGATCTTGCCTCCTTTGTTTTTGTGATAACTCAAAGCTCGATATTGTGTAAAAGCTCTGCGGTTTAATGATTCTGGATGAAATTCGTTTGATTTCCCTTGAAGATAAAGACGCATGTGATGTAAGAAGGCTCTATGAAAGACAAATATTTGTCTGTTAAGATAGAAGAATTTCCTCCTTTTGATAAGAGCCTTTGAGCTCAATGGTCTTTTCTTTAAGTTGATGTTTTGATGAAGATTCTTCTTTCTCAAGATGTGAAGAATGGTCATATAGTTTGATACTCTTGCTCTTTGTTTTTGATCTTTTGTTGGTGTTTGGAAATGTTTATGTTGGATGAATACTTGTTCTTTGGAATTTGGTTTTTTTTTTTTTTTATTCTTTCTTTGACAAGAAAACAAAACAAGCACACAAACACAAGAATGTTGCCTCAAAAGGCACAAATAAGTATGGGTCTAGATCAACCCAATCTTTGGACTTTGTTTATGACCCTTTCCTTTTAAGTTTATTTTTAGGTGTTTTCCAAAGCCTGAAGTCGGCTCAATTTGTACTGGTCTTGACTCAAAAATGAAAACACTTCAAACACTCTTTATCCCTAAGGTCAAATGGCCAATTGCGATAAATTCAGCCCACATCTTGATATTTCTTCGACTTTGGTACTACATACCTTATGAATCCCATCGAGGCAGGTAAGGATGTGATATACTAAGTCTTGCACGAGAATAACAAATAGATGATCCCTATGATGGGGGAGTCATCACTTTCATCAAGCCACAAGTGAATTTTCAAAAAGCTATGTTTCTACTCAAGGAAATATGTATGGTGAGTATCTTAGGAGCAAAACCATCTATGCTCTTACATTGAATTATATCACAAATATCCTCAATCAATAGAACGGGTGGGCTACTACTTAAAGGTATTTAGTAATGTTCGATGTCTTTGGACATAAGTTCATTCTGTAGTGACTCACTTAAGAGCCTTGTAACTTGTGGTGGGGCCCATTTGTCCTTTCAGCAAGTTACACTGTAGGAACAGCTATACCCAAGGCTACAGCTTTTGCTTTCACCTGATTTCTATAGCGGCTTGAAGGATTTACCGCGTGAGGTCATTCCTAAGAGTGATGTGTCTCTTGGCAAGCCTCTCTTAAAAAGATAAACTTGAGTGTTACTAACACTTTTCTCTTGCACCTAGGACCACGAAAGCCAAGGGAGAGGATAGTGTGTGATAGAAGTAGGACCACTCAACAAACTCTTTTGCACAAGTGTGTCAAACACAAAAGATACTTGTTCTTTTTAACTCATCATTTGGAATGTGATCTAACTATTTGGAGATGTTGCTCCAACAGTCATGGTGTTCTTTTTATCCTTCAATGGCAAAATGTGTTGTAATCTAGGAATTGGAAATCCTGGTCAACTGAATTAAGAGCACGTTTTGCTTGAAGTGAATCGATTTGAGAATAACTTTGACAAATTGGTTGTTCCTTTTATTTGCACCAAAATGGAAGTGTGGATTGTGAATTTTTAGCTTTGATGCAAGAAATAAATTTTACTTTGTTCAATTTTTAGAACACCAAAACAAGATTGATCCTAACTTGCAAGAAATGAAGTTTGTGTTGTTCAATTTTAGAGCACCAAAATAAGATTGATCCTAACTTGCAAGAAATGAAGTTGTTTGTTTTGTTCAATTTTAGAGCACCAAATGGAAATTTTAACTTTAAAAAACAAAAAGGAGTTAGTTTAAAACCTGCACAAGAAACGAATGGTTAGGAAAATCCCAACCCATGGAGGGCTTCCACAAGCCTAAGAAAAATTATATTTTCGGTTACATGGTCTTTTTTTATAACGTTCTGTTACAATAGCACTACTCTGTGTGCCAACAGAAGTGCTATTTAACACAAACGCGCTAATACGAAGACAAAAGTGCTAAAAGTAAAACTTTGATAGCAAATACAAAAGCACCAAAATAAGCACAAATGCGCTATTTAAGCCACAAAAGTGCTAAATAATGGTCAATAGCACCAAATTTGAGACAATAGCACTATTGTAAATACAATAGCGCTAGAATGTCAAATTGCAATAGCGCTACAACGTGATCAAGAGCGCTAAAGCACGATCTGTGTGTCAAGCTCAACATTCAAACAAGTTAGTTGTGTTAAAAAAATTGTTTTTGGGTGTTTGGAATCACGTCGGGTTCACCAAATGATGCTCTGCGAAATGGGGCAAAGTTAGACTAAAGCCTGTGGTGGAATAACACACAAAAACACAAGAAACCGTTAGTGTTAATCAACCAAAAACTATTCTAAGCAGGCATATCAAAAGAGACACCAAAAACAAAGTAAAGCATTTAACTACGATTGTAAATGCAAGAATACATCTCCAAATGCCTCCTACCATGCTCTTAGCTCCTTCTCCTTTGTTCCTCTCCTCTCCAAGTTCCAAACTAGTGTAGCTCTCAGTAGCTTTTTGCACTATGGATGCTTATGGAGGTTCAAGATTGAAATGTTTACTCTAAAATGTTATGCAAATGTGAATAAAAGCTAATATTAAATGTTATGATGCTAAAATAATTTATTTTTGGCCAAAATAACAAGATATTAGTGATTTTATGCTAAATGCTCTCTAAAATTCTCTATAACTTAGATGCATACAAGTTTTCAGGATTATGACTATGAATACTAAATGCTTGAGGATTTGAAAATGAGGAATGTGAGCTCTATTTATAGGTAAAATGGAGCAATGGATGGTTGAGATTGAGTAATCTCAACAAGGGTCAAGATTGAATGATATTCAAATCCATGTGAGAGCTTTCAACCCAATCCCAGGATGACAAGTGTCAATGTGAGATAGGTTGAGAGGAGAGGGAATAAGCATTAAATGCTTGACATGACCTGAGAGTTAACTTGGGAGTCAAGGTCAAGGCTGGGTTGAGTGAATAAATTCTTTATTCAAAGAATAAAGCTTTTATCCATTGGATAAACTCTTGTGCAAAGGCAAAAGGGATAACCATGGTCAAAGCAATAAATGCTTGAGGAGACACATGAGTGCAAGTTGAATTAACCATAAATGGTTATGTAAGAGCCATTAATGGTCATGTAAGAGCCATTAGTGGTTTTGGAAGACTTCAGAGGTTAGTTTGTTGAACACACAGCATTAAATACTTTTCAAAGACTTTGAAGTCTTTGAGAAGTGACTTCAAGTTGCTTAGGAATGTGACAATAATTAAGGGATGGAATAGGTTAATTAGGAAGGGGTTAGAAGAATCTAGAAGGGGGTTTAGGAATGTAAGTGGATTTGGTGGGTGAGGGAAAATAGGATTTTAATTAAAATAAAATTAATTTATTTCAATAAATGTGTGCAAGTTGCATTTGTAGGAAAATGCAAGTGGGGGGGATAAATGATTTAAATAAATGTTTTATTTAATTTATTTAAAAGAGGAAAACGGGATTAAATGAAATAAATATGATTTATTCATTTAATTAATTGTGAATTTGGTTTAATGAATTAATTAAAATAAATTGAATAATTTATTTAATTAATAGGAGAATGTTTGAAGATGAATTAATTAAATATTAATTTAATTAATTGATGGCTAGTGGATTTTTAATCAAATAAATACGAAATATTTATTTAATTAAAATGGATAGATTTGTGTGACTACATATACATGTGTGTGTGTGTGTGTGTGTGTGTGTGTGTGTGTGTGTGTGTGTGTGTGTGTGTGTGTGTGTGTGTGTGTGTGTGTGTGTGTACATATATATGGATCAATGCACCGATAAAGAGTAGTAGCTTAGCTTATAGTAAATCAGATCTTAACCAACTCTCTCGTATACGAAAAATGACTTATTTTCTATATAGATATACATACATATGCATATACATATATGTACATATATATGTATATGTATATATATCTACATATATATGTATATGTATATATATGTACATATATATGTATATGTATATATATATACGTGTGTGTGTGTATGTATATATATGTGTGTATATGTATATGTATATGTATATGTATATCTATATCTATATCTATATCTATATCTATATCTATATCTATATCTATACCTATAATACATTGAGAGATATCCTTTTCAAGGCACTTATTTTTAATCAGTTTTATACCTTAAAGTCAAATAGACACCTCGATGTATTTTATATATAGAATATTAATATATATAAACTAGTGAATATTGCATTAGCAACAAAACTACCATTTTCTATAGCCAATTAAAATAAAAATAACAAGCAAGCCATATTTATACTATATTTCGTCATGGGAGTGAGAAATTTTTTACTATTGTACTAAGAACTAACATTAATAAATATCATTACATTAATATTTATACCCATTTCACATTTATTCTAGTTAGTGTTTATTCAACAATAAAATCATGATGATTGGTGAGAAAAATATTCATGATAATTATCAAGCCAAAATATTGTGGAAGAAATGTCTTTAAAAATTGAAAAAAATATTGCATAAAAATTGGTGAGAATATCATTTCTAAAAATTCTGTCTATAAGATTTTAGATTTTTTAGTCAATTAAATTTTAGAAAAAAAAATTATTTTTTTTAAACTTTAAAATCATATATCTTAACTTTAAAAAAAAAAACAACAACAATTTTAATTTATGATGAAACAATTTAATAGAATCAATTAATGATGCAATAATATTAGACTAAGGACAAGTACTAACAAGTGCCACGTAGTGGCGAGTACTTGTCATCATAGTATTGTAATAAAAATATTTGTTCTATATTTTAATCATTATAATTTTAAATTATAATAAAAATATTTGAATTTTTAATTATTAAAATTTTTTCATTGTTATTTTAAAATTCTATTAGAATAATTATATTTATGTAATATTAACTACAACTCTTATTTTAATAAAATAATATAAACTAGTAATTGCACTTTGGTATGCAATGGGTATGCCAAAGAGGCGTGGAAGTTCAATTGGGAAAATTTTGGTTTATTTTTTGGATAAATTTGTGTAGTGCATGAGGTCAATTTATGGCCATGATGTTGTTTGTACAACAAAGGACTTAATTGAGAGGTGATAGCTTAAAATCAAGTATGCATCCACTTACAAGGATTCAATCATAACTGAAATGAAACCTTTAAATTGAGAAGATAATCAAGTTTTATTAGAAACGGACTCATATTATCTTTGCAATAGGGTGAGTGCAAGAGTGAGGTTGAGCTAGGGCTATAAAGAGGGATATAAAGAGGGGTAAGAGTGAGGGAGAGATTGGTAGAGTGATAGACATGGAGATAGAGAAGAAGATGAAGATATAGTTGGAGTCAAAGATAGAGATGGAGAATGGGGAGAGGAAGATGGAGAGGAGAGAGATATGAGAGAGACAAAGAGAGAGAGTGGAGAGGAATATATAGATATGGAAGAGAAAAATAAATAGTTGGAGAGAGATGAAAATATAGAAAGATAAAGATAGATTTAAGAAGTGATATAGAGAGAGGGAGAGATATAGTGGTACAGAGAGATAGAGATACAGGGATAGATGAAAGAAGTGATAGGGAGAGATAAATATAGATAGGAAAAGAGATATAGATCCAAAAAGAGGGAGAATGAGAGAGAGATTGATGGATAGGAGGAGGCATGTCTAGAGATTAGAGGGAGAGATGAAGATAGAGGTAGAGATGAAGATAGAGAAAAAGAGCTAGGGAAAAAAGATAGAGTAAGGGAGAGGGGGAGATAAAGATAGAAAGAGAGGAGATAGAGAGGGAGATACAAAGAGGAAGAGATAGAGAGAGATATAGGAAGAGGGAGAGATGATATGTATAGTGAGATAGAACTAGAGAGTTAGAGATATAGAGAGAGGGAAAGAGGGAGAGAGATAGATAAATGAACAAATAGAGCTAGAGAGAGGGTGAGAGAAATAAGGGACATAGATATATATTGGAAGAGGAAGAGGGAGATATATAGATATACAGAAAGAAAAAGGGAGAGAGGTAGAGATAAAGAGATAAATAAGGGGATAGGGAGGGAATGGGAGAGGGAGATATGGTGATAAATAGGGAGGAGGGTAAGATAAAGAGAGGGATGGCCTAGAGAGAGAGAGTGGGGAGAAATTGATATAGATAGTAGAAAATATAGATAGATAGAGAGGGATAGAGAGACATAGAGAGAGATATATGTATAGAAAGTGATAGATAGATGAGCCAAAAAGAGATGGAGATAAATATAGACATATATATATATATATATATATATATATATATATATATATATTGTGCAAGAGATATGGAGAAAATGAGAGAGAGGGAGGGGAAAGAGTGATAAAAAGGAGCTGACAAAGACAAGTAATAGAGAGAGAAAGGTTTAGATTTTAGAGAGAGGGAGAGAGATAAAGAGGGGGAAAGATAGAGATAGAGAGATATAGAGAGAGAGGGAGAAATATGGAGTGTGTGTTTATACATTAGAGAACAAAAGTAGAGAAATATAAAAAGAGGGAGTGATAGGGAGATAGAGAGAGATAGGATAGAAAGAGGGAGAGAATTGATATATAAGGATATAAAGAGATAGATACAGGGATAGAAAGGATCTAGAGAGTAAATATATAACCTATAAATATAGAGGGGGTGAGCAAGAGGGAGAGATAGAAGTAGAGAAAATAGGGGAGAGGAAGAAACAGATATAGAAAAATGGTGAGAATTAGAGAGGGGGAGATAGAGAGATAGAAAGATAAAGATATAGGAAGCGATATATGGAGAGGTAGAGATGGATATGGAGAGAGTGAGAGAGATGAAGATGAGTGTATAATATCTAGAGATGGTGTGATAGAATAGAGATAGGGAGGGATAAATAGGTTGGAGTATGTGTTTGTGTGAGTGAGAGAGATATAGATATAAAGATAAGGAGGGAGTAAGACAAAATGTGTGCGAGTAAAAGATATATAGAGATAGATATAAAGAGGAAGAAAGAGATACAAAAAATAGAGAGCGGGGGAGGGAGGGAGATGATATAGAAGTAGAGAGATATAAAAAGAGGGAGAGAGAGAGAGAGAGAGAGAGAGATACAAAACTAGAGAGAATGGGAACCTGGATAGAAGGGGAAAAGAGAGAGATATAAGGAGAGGTAACGAGATATAGATAAAGAAGAGAGATAGAGATGGAGATAATAATCAAATGACTTTATACCATCAACATAACTCCCTAAAGACATATGATATCCTTAAATTATTGGCATGAAATGAGTAATCAAAAGTTAGTTATTCTTTCTTTCTCTCTCATTCTAAACATTTATTTTAGGTGTTAAGTTGAAATTTATTTTATTATATAAATTAGAATAAAATTCAAATATAATTATTCTATAATAAATTAAATTTAAATAAGACAAAATGTATAAATTCTAATATCTTTAAATTATTATTTATAATTCCATTAAAAAACACAAATAATTAGAATACAAGTTTAACTTAATTAAAAATTAACCCTTAAAAAAGTGAAAGAATTAGAATAAATAAATAAATAATAGAATATCTAATAAAAAAAGATAATATTAAAAGAAATATTTTAATTCAAAATACAATTATTCTATCATAATTAAAATTTTAATAAGGCAAATAATTATAGGTTAAATTATAATAATTTTTTAATTACTATAAAAAGACAAATAATTAAAATAAATTTTAAACTTAATGAAATTAACTCCTAATAAATAATATTAAAATGCATATTTTTTAATTTTTATTATAAAAGATCTCTTTTTTAAAATTAATATAATTTAAGCAATTAATTCTATAGTCTTCAATCTTCTCCCCAATTTTAAACCATTGATTTCAACAAGTAGGTGGTTCACTTAATATATAGAGAATGCTTTGACATAATAATTATAATATAATAAAAAAATTATTGTGAAAATATATATTTTTCTTAAAAGCATAATCCTAATTTAATTTTAAAAAATTATATAATTATAATTATAATAATTAAACAGCCCGTACAGGTAGGTGAGTTGGCTTGGGTGGTGGGTTTATTCCCCATCGGTCTCAGGTTCGACTCCCTCTCGGATTTAAGAGGGAGGACTGGTTGTGGGCTCTAGATTCTCTCCCTAGGGGACTAGTCTCACCTCAGTTTGCCCCTTCCTGACCCCAACTTGGCAATAAAAGTAAGCCCAAGGTAAGGCAGGTTGGGTCACTGGACCGAGTCACTGGGATACTCCTGGCGTACTGAAAAAAATATATATATATAATAATTAAATTAATCTCAAATATAATTAATAATTTGTAGTATTTTATTATATTAGTTTTTATATTTATGTAATATTAATTATAACTAGTTTTAATAAAATAACTATTAATAATTATAAAAGTGAAAATATACATTTTTAAATAACTTAATGAAAAAATTTAAATTTATGACTAAAAGTTATTAAATTATTTTTTGTATATTAAAATGATTAAAAAAATTATTATTTTCAAAAAAGTATAAAGAATATAATGATTTCACAAAATATATAAAATATAATTATAAAGATTACATATAATAATTAGGTTTATTTTTTAATAGAAATATTTGTATTTAATTTTAATTTAATTTCGTTTAAATTAAATGAAATCCTTATAATTGTTGTTGAGGTTCCTGTGGGCACGCCACCATGTTCATCTATGAGATGAAATATGGGTATGAATGGAGACGCAACAGGGACAACCTCTCGTCCTTTGAGGAGGTGCTCAAGAGGCTGAACAATGAAGTTAGAACTAACAGGGAACCCTCCTATGCCCAGGTTGGGATGTGATCTCAAATCCTAAGCCGGAAGAAGATTGTCTGGATGGAAGGACTGCAGGGGTGGACGGCTTGGGTGGAGGCCATTGATGACATCCTATCCTAGCTTATCTGTTGTTTTCTTGTAATTTCTTTGTTGGATAGTTTCGGACTTTTTTATCGTGCACTGTTGTGCGATCTCAGACTCTCACTCTAGTTTAGTTTTTGTTTCTGTTGTCATGTGGTAGTGACAACTATTTTTTTGTTCTGTTCTCCCTCGATCTTTAATATTAAAAAAATACATATATTTATTTAGAAAAAATATTTTATTTACAATATTATAAATGATAAAAAATGAAAAAAAACTATTTAAAATAGATATTTTAGTTTTTAAAATACAAAGAAATCCAAAAAAAACCTAAAAAATCTATCATCCTTAAAAATTTGCTCCTATAAAACCAAATTTTTTAAACCAATCATAGTGTAGATAAATAATTTTTATAATATCTTAAATTTAAAAATATAAATCTTAGGTTTACAAAAACCAAGTGGTTTTTTTAAGAAAAAATAATAATCACTTTTGATCGGTGCATACTAATTGAATAAAGCAGCTTCAAAGAGGATAGAGAGTGCACTCGACCGGTAATCATACAATACATGCGGAAAGACAGACAACTTAAGATCCTTTCATTGAATACAATAGTATTGCCTATGACAAGTACTAATAAGTAATAGTGAATATTGAATGCAACAAAAAATAATTGTGATTGATTATGAACATGTATAATTCTACCTAATTCGCATGTCATTCATGCATAGGTGGTCAATTCCTTGAATGAAGGTCCATTTGAATGCTTAATTTGCCCATTAGAACGGAAAGGTAGAAAAATATTTCTGTGCAACCAATATTCAAAATTTATCATTGTCATCTATTCAATATTCATAATTTATTCATAATTATTTTTGGGAATTTATATTTGTAGTGAGTGAGTCATCACTTAGATGGAGTTATTGGAAAAAAAGTACGGTATTGGACTTATTGGAAAATAGTGAATTTTCATCATCTCTTAGGATAAATGCACTATTATCTATAGATGGTTCATAGAGTAGGCAGGGTTTTTTTTTAAACATAGTAATAAGATTGTCCTATAATTATTTGGAGGGATTTATATTCATTTAAAAAAGAGGGTGTCATAGAAAATGATCAAAAAATATTTCTTTTATTCATGTCGATTGTATTGTTATTTAGAATTGGAAGAAGTTCTTGAGTGATGTTTATCAAATATAATAAAAAATGAAAGTTATATTTGTTTTGGTTCAATATCGTGTAATTTGAATGGAAATTGTGAATACAATTTCATATTTACTTTTCATTATAAAAATTATAATTATCTTCTTTAAAGAAAAAATAAAATTATATTTGTTTCATTATATTTTAATTTTTTCTAAGTCATAAAAAAATATAATGGTTCAATTATCTTAGAATATCCACTTAAGAAAAAAAATTGTACTTTTAGCATTGTTAATTTTTTTATAGCAACAATTTATTATGTCTCCTAAAGAAAAATTCTTAGATGTTTAATTTTATTTTTAGTTTTTCACTTCATATTTTATTTTTATTTTTTTTAATTTCATAGGCATGCCTTATGTCTTTTGTATGTAATAGATTAGAGTTGGGTTTGAATTGAATGTTTTATGAACATTCTATTTAAAAATATTATTTTAATCCATCTAACTTCTTTTTAAACATTCAATTTTTTTTATTCTAATTTGATTGTGATATTTTAAGAAATATATTTGATTATTCAATGCTCATAATGTTAATGGTTCATTTTGTTTTTTAAGAGAATGTATATATCTCATATTAGATATATGATTGATAGTTTAATTTTATTTTTAATAACTAAATGTTATATTGTTTCTTAATTGGATTAGTATGCTTGTATGAGATTGCCTTATATTTGAAAAGCTTGTTTAAAAGTTTTCTTATACTTTTTTCAAGTTTTGATTAAATTTGTAATAAATTTAGGGAAAACCTTTTATTACATACAATACTACTAACATCAACATTGATAGAGAAAAAATATGCTAGTTTGCGCTCTAAAAATATACATGGTTTTCTTTTATTAAAATTATAAATTAAAATATTTATAAGGTAAAATATTTTATATTATTTTTACTATGAAATTTTGAATAACAATTATATTTTTGGAAAATAATGATTCTACCTTGTGGTTTTTCATAAGATATATGAATGGTAATGCTAATTAAAGTATTTCCTATGTTTGGTAAGACATAGTAAAAAAAAATTCAATGTTTTTTTAATCCTTATACTAGAACATAGATTATATGATCAATTTTTATTTAAAATTATGTGAAGATTTTTATTTGGTGGGCATATGTTTTAGAGAACATGATTTTTTGTCAATCTATTTTTTGTTCTAATCTTTTTTGGTAAGTATGTCAAATGAGGATAATCAACTTCCTATACTAATCTTGAGAGGAGAGATGCATAATTGTTTAGAAATAGGATTAAAAAATAGCATACACATATTTATATATATCATGCAAACTGTAGTACCCCTGCCCTAATCAGATCCTAATCTCAGTTTGACCTTGGTTAGTTTACTATGTTATAATGTTATAGTCAGATGTTTTGATTATTGTGCGTACCTCTTAATGTGGTTTTCGCATCAATTCTTATGTAAGTTTATTTTCTCTCTTGATTCGTGTTATTAATCTCGAGCTAACAATTTCATTAAATATATATATGTATGCATGTGTGACTCAAGGTTGCAAGAGATTGCAGATACAGTACCTTGTAGGTATGAGGTTCATCTCCACCTGGATACGCAGGTTTGAGTGTTCCTCATTGATCCTTAGAGATTGGTTTAGGTGGTCGTAAGATCCTCGTTTTACCCTAGTCATTCTCAAGTGAGCATTGTCAGTCGTCCGTCAGTTTCCCCTTTGGTTGGGTATGCGGGTCATGTATGGTTGGATTTCTTCGGTTGTGTGTTTTACGTGTGGTTAAATTGAGTATTTAATCCTTAGTATTTAATTTGATTAAATGTGTTTTTTATGCATTAGTAATTAAGGGACTAAATTAAATAGGACCCCCTTTATGCGATTAATCATTAATTAGAATTGCTCTATTCATGTTTGTAGCAAGTTCGATTTTAATGGTTATTTTAAATGATGAATTTATTCAGTTTATGCATTTGAAAGGAAAGATTGAATTTTAGTCGAAATAGAAATAATTTACCCTCTTTGGCATTTTGGAAGTAGAAAGGTTAATTTCAATTAATTAAGAAAATCAATTTTTAAAAGAAAAGCAAGTTAGCATATTGAAATAGTTTTAAAAGTGATTTTTTATTTTAATTGAAAGAAAGTATTTTAAATCCAAAAATGAAATTTTGGTCAAAAATTTTCCATTTAACCTAGGTTGGAAAAATATTTTTGGAGGATTATTTTTGGAGAGTATTTTTGGAAAAATATTTTTGGATGGAGAAAATTTTGGGCAATTTGGGAAAGAATGATTTTTGGAGCTTGCAGGTTGGGCTCTCCTTCAAATATTTCTAGGCTTGTTGAATAAGGTAGGTTTTTGGTTTACCTCTTTGGTTTATTTGCTAAATAGAGATTTTTATGGATTTTGAAGTTTCTGGTTGTGTTTGTGATAAGCTCTTATATTTTGTGGAAAAATGGAAGAGTTGTAATGAAATCACAAACTCGAACCCTCCTTGCTTCTTTCCCAACCTCTAGAATAAAATTTTGGTTGTTCTAATAAAAATTGGTTAAAACTCCATAAATGTCTTAGATTTAAGTTTTAATTTGGGTACCTTCTTATGTCCTTGATCTCGATTTTTGACTATTTTCATGTGATGGTTTTGTATCTGGTCATGTCCTTTATTTGGGTGTCAATTATTGGTTCGTGGTTGACCATAGCTGGTCAGGTCTCTAGTTAGAGTACCGCCAGGTAGTGCACCTCGTATGAAGTCTTTTTTGACCATGTGGGTATTCCTACCGTATTGAAGTCCATAATCTTGTCCTCGTGTATGCCTTGGTTTAGGAGTTTCGTATGTTTATGGTCTAGTGTCATATGGGAAAGTGGCTTTCGATTGGGAGTCGCGCCCAAAGTGGTTGCAGGGTAACCCATCAGAAGTGTGTCTAAATCAGTGATAACCTAATAGCATATTAGAGAGTTTAGTTATTGAAAATACTAAGAAGATAATTGTGCCTCACGCATGGGATGAGGGCTAGTACAGACTCAACATGTAGTGAGAAGGCATGAAATGGCAAACCATCAACCTTGTCTTCACGAAAGGATGTGTTGGGTCCACATGGGACTTGGATGGGCTGGAGGTTCAAAATAGGTTTCTAGGGTAACCCAGTAGATGGGGTTGGGACCTATGGAGAACTGGCATGGTAACCATACCAAGTTATGTGATGACACTTGTCCCTTATGTTCGCTAGTGTGTTGTTTGTGTTGTCTTTGATAGGAGCACTATTGTGGAGTCATCATGTTGTTTATGCCCTTGTGAGAACTTGATATTCATGTTAGACCCTGGGTTACTTATGATGGGATGTGAAGACCTAGTTTCACGGATGCTCCAGTTGATCTTTGCATTTGCTTCTTATTATGTTCGGTTGGATCCTTTTCCTATTTAGGGATCATTCATGTATCTATTAGACCAATGTGGTCGTATGTATTATTGGTTTATGTATGCCTTGATGGCAGGATGTAAATGATGTGAACCTTAGGTTTTCTTCACCTTATTATTTTATCAAAGGGGTCTTGCAGTTGAGAAGACCTGAAGATGTAGCCCACTAGGGGTGAACTTCGATATCATTTCGGTGTTACGTGGTGTTTATGATTCTTCTATTTCCTTTTTAATTTAGTATGTGTGGATGGCATTATGGTTAAAATATATGATGTGGATTGGATGATGTTAATCTTAAATGCATGTATATAGTCATCTTATTAAATGCAGTAATTTGGATGAAGAAGAATGTAGATTTGAATAATGGAATGTATTCGATTATTGATAATGCAATTAAAGTACGCATGAAAAGTATTTATTAGTTTATAATGGAATTAGAGTGTGCATGGAAATTAGATGCATATCATATGTTTTGAATATAAGATTGGTCATCATGTATGGTTAAATTGTAATGGATGAACTTAATCATGTTATCTTTATTTTAAACCTTAATGGATGAACTTATCATGTTATCCATAATTTTAACTTACCGAATAGATTTATCCTTGTTTAAAGTATTATCATGTCATTAAGTTAATCAACTTAATTGGATTAATTAGTGTGAGTTGTGTTAAGTGTTGAATTAAGTAATCACGTTGGGAAACTTTTTAGGTGTTATTTAGTCTTCTGTTGTGTTATCTAAGCTTATGATAACTCATTGTATCTTTATAATGTGTTTGATTTAAAATATATATATATATATATATATATATATATATATATATATATATATATATATATATATATTTGCAATCTATTCTTGTGTTTTAGCTTCATCCCTTTGGGGTTTCTTGGTGAGGCATTACACAAACCAAAACACCAATTTACATAGAAAATCCTTTTGAGATTATAAATACCCTGCCCAAAAGATCAAACAAGAGATCATGGCACCCAAGACAATAAAATTTAACTACACATCAGAAGGCCCCTAATTTGATGAAAAATTAGATTCATTTTGTAAAAACCATAAATCAATGAAAACCCCTAAAAGAAATCATTACAAAGCACTAAAATATAGCATATCTCACTACAAGAGAGAAAAATATACTACAATAATTTTATTTCAAAATTTTTAAAAAGGTTACAAGATCACCGATATATTGATTTCGAAAGGAAGCTTCACACTATGACCATCACCCCAGTAGGTGATAAGTGGCATGGCAAAATAGCTGAAAATACAATAGGAATATTCCTAGACATTCAAAATCAACTAATTATCAAGTGTCCTGCATACAATTCAAAATGAACCTAAGCCAAAAATATAACCTAAAGAAAAGCATAACCATCCAGCACAAAGAAAAATAGAGGGTTCCTAAAAAATGGATTAAAAACATCAAATATTACCAAGAATTTGACCATGGTATCCTTCAATATATGTTCCGAGAGACTCATTATTAATTACTGACCCAACTCAAAATTATTCTCTGAAACCAAAGATTTAAATTTTTTCCACAATAATTATTTTAACCAAACATCATTATTCTTTGCAAACACGCCACATAAATTTCAAAAAAAAATCTTTGAATCACATGGCGATGCTTTGCTCTTTATTATTAAAATCTCTAACTATTTTTTTCCTCATATATCTAAAATATATATATATATATATATATATATGGGTGTTTCTTATACTTTTTCTTTTAAGTTTGTAGGAGACATTATTAGCAAGTATATCTATCATTCTACTTTGGTAAACAAACAACTCGAGTGCAAAATACTAGAAATGCAGGATATGCATAAAAAGCCTATTTTTCTTTTATGTTTCTTACATTGCTTACTCTTACATGTGATTTAAACCCCATAAAAAGCCTTTTTTTTTTGCCTTTATATGTCTCAGATGTGGTAGGATATGGAAAAAAAAAAAAAAAGATTTATTTAAAATGCTATTGAAACTTTCAAGCAAATGCAATTAAGTGTAAAAGCAACATTTCACAACCTTTGGTAGTATCCTCTCTACCAGTGCCAAAATGGGAGCTTTGGAGTAGGATATGGACATCCATTATATTAGAAGGGGGATTTAGACAATGCATGCAAAGACCTTGACATAATGCCTCAAAGAGATGTCATTTGATGGAATTTCAGAATTCCTCAAAGAGATGTCTATCTAATGGAATTCCATAATTGCAGGATATGCCAAAAAAAAGGATTTGTTAAAAAGTTCGTTGAAAATTTCAAGAAAATTGCATATGTAAAGCCACATTTCATAACCTTTGTTCGTATCCTCACTATCAATGCTAAAATGGGAGCTTTGGAACAAGGTATGGACATCCATCAGAGCATACTAGAAGGGTGATTTTTGTCACATATTATAGGTAAATGCTGGAAGAATTTTGTCAAATGTTATTGATGTAAATGTCCAGGTAGACATGCTTCCAAAATATTTGGAAGGATATACAATGTATGTGTAACTGCCTATGCATTCAAAATAGGCTAGGCATTTATAACTGCCCAAGTTGACATGTATGCAGTATCTGAAGTATATACAATGCATGTGTAATTGCTCGTGTATGCAAAATGTGCAAGCATAGACAAGGCATGTGTCATTTCCTAGTTAGACATGGAAGCATAGATAAGGAAAGTGGACTATATAACATAGTGGATCAAAGAGGTCATATCAAGGAATGACATTCAAATAAAAAGCAATTAGCGGGTGTACATCTGAATTTCATAACCTTTCTCAGCATCCCCACTTATGCCAAATGGGAGCTTTGGAATAGGGCATCCATCAAAGCATAATGGGAAGATATTTTTTTATTAGATATTATAATTGGAAATGTTCTGGTATACATGTATGCAAGATATGGAAGACTAGACCATCTATGTGACCTATTTGATAGAGAGGGCATGTCTAATTGTTAGGTAGACATGAAAGAATTGAACTATATTAATTCTAATCATCAAGTATTATTATTTAGATATCAAAATTAGATGTTGCACATATTAAAAATCATTGGATGCTAGATATACTAAAAATCATTAGATGTTGCACATACTAAAAATATTACATTCAACACTTCTATTTTTAAAATCATGTATATTCACAAGGGGTTGCATGTACTAAGTCATTTATCGTGGAAGCTTAGACCAACATTCCAATTATGTTTATAACATCCAAAATCATATAATAGTGGAGACACCTAAAATTGTCATGTCTAATTAAATAAATATCTTTATTTATCTAATTATTTTAACCTAATTCTTCTCCTAATTAAATAAATCCTTATTTATTTAATTAATTCATTTATCCTCTTCTAGCCTTATTTCTCATTTAAATAAATACAGTTATTTATTTAAATTATCCTTTTCCTGAATTAAATAAATATCTTATTTATTTAATTGATCCCACTTCCTCTATTAATTAAATAAATCTTTTTTTATTTAATTAATTCATTAACCTTTTCTACCTATGACACATGTCATTCATCTCTTAATTCATACACTACCTACCCTCTTATTATTTTCTTATTTCCTCTACCTACCCTCTAATCATAGCCGACCTCTTTTTACACCTCTCAATCTTATCCCTCCATTTCATATAGTGTCTTCTATATAAGGAGATGCTTCCTTCATTATCAAATCCCTAATTAACTAACTGACTACTTGATCAATTGATGACACTGCGCCTTTCATATGCGATCCTACTTGCAACCATATTTCCGTTCTTTATTGAGCTCTTGTGCACATAAAATCTGAGAGCAAATATATCAAGCAAGATCAATGGAGATAGGAAGAATGGAGATTCAAACCCTATTGGACATGTGATGGTATAATCTTTGTGATTTCATTTGATTTGCATTGTCTTAGGTAATCTTCATATGTTATGGTGGATCTTTGTTGTTGTTAGGCTAGGGTTTTTATGGTTGAATTCATTTAGTCTTTCAACATTGTTGTTATCCATTTTCACCATATACATTTTCGCACTCTGAGACTTGGCACTCTGAGACTATTACATTTTGGCATGCCCGATGGGACTCTTGTCCCTTTTGCATTTAACATCTTTTGTTGCAGATTTTGTTTTGAGGTTGCAAATCTGACATTTCCGACAACATTTTGATATTTCACATCTGCGCACTTTTGAATCGCGTTTTTGATTTTCTGTCGCGTCTATGACATCTGGAACCATGTCTACATATTCGACAATATTTTTTTTTTTTTTTGCAGATTTCGAGAAACATGTTTGTATTCCATAATCGCGTCTATGAGGTCTTCAGGCGCGTCTACATTCGGGAGCCACATCTGTGTCAAATCTAGGCACGTCTGTGTGTTCTAGAAGTGTCTGTGTCTGTGACAACTGTGTTTGTGTTCGGTTGTTGCATTTTTTGTTTCATTGATTCAGTTTTTCATCATTCGGATTTCAGATCTGGTTTATTTTGAGCTAACATTTTTAGATCTAGCTAACAAAAGTGGTACAATTTGTCTTGCAAGCAAAATCGTTTTGTTGAAGGCCCCTATTTTCACAAAGTCTTTTGGATCTAAAATTGACCTAACTTGTGTGCTTGCAGGAGGGGTATTATTGCAAAACTACTAAGAAATCTTTGGTGTAGAATTTTGGCAAGGGTTTTTTATCCTTATTGTGTGCCTTGTTTTTATAGACTAGCTAACACTTCAATTGGTGCACTAAAATTGAATCATTGTCTTTTGTGTCTTGAGCAATAGGCTCTTTTTTTTTAATCTTTAGAGGGTTTGTCTCCCCATGTGGTCATTAGGACTACTAGTAAGGAGAGAACGACCCAAGTGGTAGCAAAAGAAAAGCCGTCTTCTTCCAAACCACTACAAATAACTGTATCTGATCTGATTAGGATCTATGACGATTACAAAGGAATGCTTAACATAATTACATAAAGTTAATTCAAAAACTTTAATTAAGCGAATTAACGTAATTAAAATGCATAAATGAACATAGCATAACAAGGTAATGAACTAAAAGAAATAGAGTAAAAAGATAGAAGACAAAACACAATTGATAACGGAGTTCGTCTTGGTAGACTACGTCTCCGGGTCCTGCTCCAATAAGGGGACCGATCCAATTAGCTCCAAAATCAATTACAACTGTTACAAGATATTCCCTTCAAGCACAATGGAAACATTATTCTCCTGTGTGCAGGAATAATCAACAAGCCTTCAAGTTCGTAATCTCCTTCTCATCACCTGAATGATTTTTCAAAGGCCTAATACCTCCTTTTATACATAAAATTAGCCAAAATAAGGCTAAAACAAATAAGTACAAAAATAAACCTTCCAACTAATTGAATCTCCGTAATAAACCCTTTACTATTTTATGGATATGATTTTACTCCATAAATAGGGGTTGTTTTAACCATATACCCTTATTTAACTAAGGATAGGCGGATTGATTATTGGTAAAATAAATGTTACTCCGAAAATATTGCATGCACTGTTAATAGCGCAGTGGTCATCCTTGATTTTAGGAGACCATTGGTTGGAAGTTCAACTCCCACTGGCTCTTTTTAAAATAGCATTAAACAGTTTTCTGTAAATAACACTAAGCGCTAACTTTTGTTAAGTGCTTATTTCGTGGTTCAATGGTGGAGAGGCGAAATTAATTTCATGAGGTTATGGGTTCAAAACCCACAATAGTTTTAAACGCCCAAACGGTCCGATGACATCATGCTGACATCATCAAACCATACTTTTCCCTCCAAATTTCAAACTGTCATAACTTTTTCATATGGACTCCGTTTTTGATAAAATAAACGTCATTGGAAAGTTCTTGATGAGCTCTTTAATTTGAAACCCATTGTTGAGCACTTTTGGGATGATTATTTTTTTTAACCTTTCGAGAGCCTCTATATCTGGTTTGACCAAACTTTGACCGGTCATAACTCGGACGTATGGACTCTTTTTTTGTCCATTCAAGTTGCATTGGATTTAGGATCTCAAGAACTTTACTATGATGCTGATTTTTGGAGCTTTGGAGATATTTCAATTTTTGGTGAAAATATCCCCCGGATCAGTATCCATGGTGAAAACTATGGATAACGTGTGTTGATTAGTTCATACCAACACTATGTCTCCCCATAAACCCGTTTGATCAAATTTATTTGATCAATTGTAGGGCGTAACCCCTACCGGCTAGGAGCCTTCTGTATTTACAGAGCTGAAAGTGTCGCATGTATGGCCACACAAGCGAATGCCCTTACTAGCACCTTTTTGTTTTAGAAGCCAAAATCCTTCTAGTTGTTGGGGAAGGTCGGACCTCTAGTAGCGGCCCACACACATACGGTTCTTAGTAGAGATACAAAGTTTGCGACGAGGAGTTTTCATGGGGACTGATGCTTGGCTACCCCAAGAAGTAAGTGCCGAGGGTGGAGCCAGTGGGGTCAAGCATCTAAGTATCCGCTTTGAATAGCGTAGCCTCGGGGGAAACTCCATGTGGGATCAACAACTATTGTCTTGGCCAGCCATAAGAATTGTGCTTGACTTATTTTGAACATTCAAACATTCAAGACCAAACATTGAAACATTGTGTCTTTTGTGTCTTCAAGTGTATGCAAAACAATTTCACATCAAACAACACACTTGTCTTTGAGTCATTTTGGGAAGTCTAAACACTTGCAAATATTGAGTCCTCATCAACACTGTGTCCTCTTGTCATGAAAAAAAGTCAAACATTCAGATTTGGTCACAACAAAATAGCTTCACAGATTGGAAAAATTGCACAAATTTTGCAAAAACGCGTTTGTGTCTGATAGAACCATGTCTGTGTCATCTAAACGCGTCTGTGAAGGGCAGAAACGTGTCTGTGTCTTTTGAGCAACATTGCAACATCTTAGAAATACATCTGTGTCTGATAGAACCACGTTTGTGTCATTTAAGCACGTCTGTGTCTGACAAAATAGCATCTGTTTCATTAAAGCACGTCTGTGAAGTATACAAGCACGTCTGTGTTTAGGATTGAAAACTTTCATAATTCAGCAAACAAGAACAGTCAGTTTCAGACTTATTGAGCTTCCTAGGTTATCTCTCTAGGGTTTTCATCTAGCATTCAACCTGTCTTTGGGTCTCACAAAGTCCTTCATTGCTTTACACCTTACATTACACTCACATTTGTCTAAAATTGAGTCAAAAGGTCACTTGCTTGTCCTCATCTTACTTTGTCAACATACTACATACAACAACACTTTGATAAGTGGTCCCTCATCAAGGTCTATCACCTTTGGGTCTCATTTGGTCTTACTTAGAGTCAAGGACAGCTTACCTCATCAAGAGAAACTATCATCTCTTTGGAAGTCACACCTACTCTACTACATACATACTTGGTCTTACACTTTGGACATTGCAAGTAAACCTCAGATTCATTTACATTCCATTCAACTCTTGGTCTTCCATACTCTTTTCCATTTTCATCTAGTCTCACACATCTTGGTCAAGACCTAGTTCATGGTTGAAACTCATTCCCAAAAATCTAGAAGAGAAGCTAAAGAGGCTCAAGAGTCTGCAAACATGAGTGCCTATGAATATGACAATGATATCTTTTTCAATTATGATCATACTACATTACTTGACATGGATGCCTATAGAAACATTCCAAATGTTGAGCACATGGACACTATAGACAACAATGATACACACAATGACAATATGGACAAAATTTCAATACATTCAGTAGAAGTGGAAGACTCCATTGTGGATCCCCGTTTCAATCAATTGGTTGAGGAAATAATGAGAAGAGATAGACAATACTTTCTACAAGTGATGGCACAAAGTGGAGCCAAGATATCTCATGATTTTGACATGTCTCAAATAATGGAAAATTGACCTTTGCAACAACCTCACCTCAACATGGATCAAAGGAGGCCTAATAGAGGAGGCAATAGAGGACCACATATGGTGCTTGAATCACCATCATCTTTGTTTCAAAAACCAAAGGTCCCTTACACACATGGTCAAGCATATGATACTCAACTTCGCAGACCATTATGGAAGTCTTATGCAGAAAAATATGCTCAATCACATACCAATGCTAAGGATCAACCACCAAAGCCATTGGATATTCAAAGGCATGCTCAAAATTTGGACACAAGAAAACCCCATCTCAAATTTGGGGGCAACACACTAGAACAAACTCATGACATTCCTATAGAGTATGGTATACATAGACAAAGCAGATATTCCATTCCTCATCATGACTCTATACCAAGTGGTCCTTATATGCAACATCATTATAGACTTCCTCCATATGAACATGTGTATGATCAATATCATCCATATATGTAACATGCTCCTCCTCCACCCGGTGGTTCAGGCATGGGGTATGGTCCAAGAAGTTGGTCTCCACCAAAGAACAATTTGGAGCAACAAATCAGGGACTTACAAAAGAAAATGGAGGACATAAATACACCGAAGCCAACTTACACAATGAGAGACATATGTCCTTATCCATTTGACAAGAGCATTCCAATGCCTCCATTTCCTACCCACTTTGTGACGCCTAAGTCTGATAAGTATAGAGGAAAAGGGGATCCTAAGGCACACATAAGACAATTTTTCATAGCTTGCATTGAGGTAGCAGCAGAAGAGACATATTTGATGAGATTATTCCCACAAAGCTTAGGTGATCAAGCTATGGAATGGTTCTCTCAACTTCCACCTGGAATTAAGTCATGGGGTGATCTAGCAGAGGCATTTATCCAACATTTCTCATACAACATAGAGACAGATATATCAGTCACTACCTTGTGCAACACCAAACAAAAGGATGGAGAATCTTTTTCATCATTTTTACAAAGATAGAGAAATCTAGCCAACAGATGCTCTTGTGAAATTCCACAAAAACAAATGGTAGAGATGTTCACCCAGAATGTTAACAAAGACATTGGTTATGACCTAAGGAAATCTTGTTTGTCCACCTTCAAGGACGTCATTAAAAAAGGCTTAGCAATAGAAAAGGTCCTAATTGAGCAAGGAGTCATTAAGATATTCAAAGAAAACAAAGATGACTTTAAAGGAAAAGATAAGTCAATATTTTAGAACAAAAACAAGAACAAAGTCAATGATGGTGTTGTTGATGCCAATACAGTGCGACCCAAAATCATTTTTTCAGGATCAAGCTCTACAAACAATCAAGTGAATACTCAAACAACTTCAAAGTCACGAAGGAAGTACACTCCATTGGGAGAACCACTTGAGTCAGTTTTCAAGAAGCTAGTGGCAAACAAAGTAATCACTATTCTAGATTTTCTTCCATATGAACCAAAGGTCAAACCAAATTGGTGGAATGATGATGAGTATTGTGAATTTCATAAGAGCAAGGGTCATAAGATAGGAAATTGTCATCGACTGAAGAACATTATACAAGATCTTATTGATAGAGGTGACATTGAGATCGAGGGACACTCATCCAATCAAGAACACGAGATGTTTAAGAAACCATTCCCAAAGCATGACAAGGGAAAAGCTACAGCCACAGATGACCAAACCAACTATACAAGAGCATCTTATAACTATGATTCAACTATCAATCACATTTCAATGGATAATTATGTCTCTACCATTATCATCAAGGATGAAATGCCTGAGAATTCTACCCAAAGACCCAAAATTGTCCTAAAAGGCATTGGATCTTCTTCCGAACCTACCTCTGAATGTCATGTCACAACCCGTCAAGGTAAATTCACTTTGCAAAGTGCTCCAACTAAAAACACTGCTTCCTCATCAACAAAGCCTGAGTATGACCTTGTAGAATAGTTAGGGAAGACACCCGCACTTATCTCAATCCTTGAGCTTTTACGCATATCCCCCGCACATAAAGTCATTCTTGACAAAATCTTGACAGACACTGTTGTCCCTACTGATCTAAACGTGGACCAGTTTCAAGCCATGGTGGGATACCTTTCCATTCCACACTCCCTTACATTCACAGAAGTCGATGACGCCTCTGTAAGTCAGCCACATAATGCACCTTTACACATTGAAGCCTTCATACACAAACATCGAATAAAATAAGTCTTGATAGATGGAGGAGCAGGTTTGAACATTTGTACATTGAGCACTATTAAACAATTGGGATATTCTGATAAAGTTGTGAATTCTACAAACAAAATTACCATCAAGGCATATGATGATGAAGAGTGTTCATCCAAGGGCACAGTCACCTTACCTCTCAGACTTGGGCCAGTTACAAAGGATGTGGTTTGTCAAGTCCTAGACCTAGATCTCACATACAATATATTACTAGGACGTCCTTGGATTCATGAAATGAGGGCAGTCCCATCTACATACCACCAATGCATTAAGTTTCCTCACAATGGAGTTGAAATAACACTTAATGGAGATCCTAATCCATTCATATACTGTAATAACTTGAGACTGAAAACTGAGACAATCATTCCAAGTAATCAGGAAGATGTTCCTTCTTCTGCATACATTGATCCTGAATCATTAAAACCTTCGACATCAAAACAAGCTGAACTTAAAGGCAAATTCCAAGACAAGGGCATGGGTGAATACACAAGTTTGAATCAAACCATGTACTTACAACAAGTCATGAATTCACCAAAAGAATATGGATGACCACATCCTAATAAGTGGGTATCCATCATTGCTTAAATGGGATCCTACAATCTTCCAAAAATGGGGAGAAGTGGAAGAAGAAGACTTATACAAAATGCTTTACAGAAACCTTGAAAATGATAAACAAGATCATATCAGCATACCATGTGAAAAGTATGGTAAAGGGTTCAAGATCCTACAAAAATTTGGGTATGATGGTAAAAGCCCTCTTGGCTTAAGAAAGGAAGGCATCATTGAACCTTTACTACCTGAATTGACATTCAAAAAGGAATGCACAAAAGGACTTGGTTTCATGACTTCCAAGGTTCATACTCAAAAGACAAAAGAAGCATTACAAATCAAAGCTGCCAAAATTCAATGAGAATCGCTATTCCATAGACTCCAATGAATGGGAATGGGGTTCAGACAAATCCTCTAGTGACTATGAGCTCACCGAGACATTCAAAGAACCAGGTGAACCAATAGAAGAAGAGGAATTTAATAGAAAATTCAAAGTTGGTCAAGGAACAACCTCGGAGGATCCCATACAGTCCTTGCCTCTAGATCTTAGGTTGAAATCACATAGAATGAGAACACCTATCCCAGAATGTGCTACTAGTGATGATAATTTGGATTCGTTCACGATCGAGACTGATGAGGAGAGTGCCAACGATGACCTTGATAACTACCTCGACATACCTAAATATAACTGCATCTTCACTCTTAGCCCTGCTAACTTTGAAGAAATCAAAGGCCTTCCCCTTGTTCACCACCAACTTATTGACTGGGACCATGAAGGACCTACACAGTTTGACACATTCCAAAATGATGAAGCTTTTATTGATGTAAAGCGGAAAATCGCGAGCGAACCCTAAGTGTTCCCCCCACCACTCCAAAGAGAGAGAAAGGGGATCACTAGGGTTGACGGTTTTCACTTAGAGGAGACTTTACATTCAAAAGAGGGTTTGAAACCCACAAGATCCAATCCCACACAATTCAAGATTGGATTCTAAATGAGTTTCAAGGGTTAAGACAGCAAGGCTACCCTCTTTTGTAAAGAATGTAGATAGAAGGATTAAGCTAGGAAAGCATGAAAAGTGAGAAAGATTCACTTATAAACAGAGATAGGAATATAGGATGGAGCTGCGGACCTGGAATTAGCAATAAAATGTCGAGATGGCGCTGTCCTGCAAATTTGAGCGAAAGTTGACAGGACGATGGCGCCCGGTGTGCACACAGTCCTCCGAAAAATCCACGAAACGAAGGGGGATCTGTTCGTCTCTGCACAAGGATTCCAGATCTTCAATTATAGCCGCGTACCTGCAACGTTGTTGTAAGAATGTTTGTATTCTTACATGCAAAGGTGTAAATGTTGTATGTTGTATGTTGTAAGTGATCTCCTCTTCAATGGTTGAATCCTTGTCTTGAATGCAACACTTAGCCTTGAATGGAGACTTAGAATGATCAATTGCTTGAAGGAATGCTTGAATGCTTGAATTCTTGAATATCGTTTCCGCCTTTTTTCCATCTCACCAAAATGGGAGAGGAAATGCAGTTTATATACTTGTCAATTAGGGTTAAAAGACTGATTTTCCCGACCTTAGGCTGACCAGGAAACATTATTTTCCCATTTGCAAACATAAAGACCCGAGACCCAAAAGAGACTGGGCCCAAAAATAGGGTCAGGGACCAGGGCACTGGGCGCCATGGTCCTGGGGGACCAAGGCACTGGGCGCCATGGTCCCACCTCCAAGGACAGCAAGGTGCAAGGAGGATCAGGCCAGGGTGCTGAAAAAATGCAGTTTTTGATGTCATGAACAAGTTTCGGGGTCTCCATTCAGGTTCAATGTTGCATCGCCATCGTGAAGACCCAAATGCAGTTGAAATTGCAAGTGTCGCAATTTTAGGACGCTACATTTAGCCCCCACTTTAGCGAGAGTATAAGCGTACGCTCATACTTCTGATAAAGTACAAGGAAACAACATTGAAAGACTTTCACCACGTCAAGGAGGCAAGACACACCAAGCCCCCAGTGGACTAAGGATCTTACGACTTCGATTGACAAAGTAAAAGGGAAGATCATGAGGGATAACCATGACTATCAGTAGTAAGGTTCCCTCACTATGAGTCATGCAAGAGAAATACCAAAAAATTTCAAGGCAAAGCTAAGTTTGCCAAGAAATTTTCAAGTATCTTGAAGGGATAGACGGGGTGTATGCCCCCCTATGTTAAAGCGATCGCACACGCCTCAACGGGGGTGATTGCTTTAAGGTAGTGATACGCATAAGGAATGAGAAGGGAAAGGAGCACATTATCACAAAGATTTAGCCCCCAAGTGTGAGATAAACCCAAGGATAATAGACACAAAACACAAAGCACGAGGTGACTTCGCTTTCCTCGGGGTCAGTATGCTGTATGATAATTCATGTATATCATATGTATGTATGCATAATTGTTCTTCATTCCCCAATCAAGGAAGGTCACCTAGAAGAAGGGAACACGTGTCTTTTGAGTCAACATGAGAGAGACCAAAAGAGATCTCAATGCTTTGCATCGTCCTCAAGTAGACAACACTAAGGACAACAAATAGAAGAATGAGAATAACACATAGAAGAAGTAAAAGAGAGGAGGAGAGAATCTGCTATGCTAATGAAACTAGTCTAGCACGTCATCTACCCCCCGATCTTGCTGATCAATGTTTCTGGAAGGTAGGGAACACGCTAGAGGAGGAACATCCAACATAGCAGATGGAGCTATCACAAGATCCAAACAAGGGCTATGTTCATGTTCCAAGCCACATTGTTCTTGTCTAGGAGCTAGGATAAGTGCTTTAGAAAATTCGTTAGATAAATGGTTATCAATATCAACATATTCATATTCACTATCAGAAGCAAGAGAAGTAACATTTTCATCATGAATAACATTTTCATCTATATCATCATCAAGATTTATAAAAATAGGATCTTTAACTCGCACAGGATCCAAACCATCATGCACCTTATGTTTAGGAGATTTTGGCTCAATTTTCGGCTGAAGAGAAAATGGAATAATGCTAGCTGAAGGTGTTTTAGGGGATTGCAAGGTTTGAGAAGCAGCTGCCTGAGCTCTAAGACAACGCTTTCGTCGGCGTTCACACGCAGAACGATTTCATCTAGTCTTAGTAGGAAGTGGAGAAGATTGAGGAGGAGGAATGTTCTCATCCTTATCACTTGGGTGTTTAGGTTGTGGTCTCTTAGGTTGGATAATAGGAGAAGAGGAAGGTCTCTTCTCTCTATAAAAGGAAGGAGGAGGAACTGCTCCATATAAAGGAGGAATATTTGGTTTAGGAAGAAGACCAAGTCCATCATGGCGAGGAGGTATAGGTCTACTTTTAGAAAGTTTATTAGACATAGTCACATCCATAGGAATAGGTTGGGAATCTTCTTGAGGAAAGACATTAGTTTTATCTTTCAAAGGAAGAACTTCCTTCTCAAGAACAATAGGAATATCAATTTTGGGTGTTCTAGGTTCACTTAAAGATAGGATCATATCTATTTTCCACTTTTGATAAGATTTGAAAAGATGATCACTTCGCGGAGGAAGAGATTGGAATTGTTTAGGCCAAAAATAATCAATAGGAACACTAGAAGTTCTTTCAGCTGGTTTAAAGAGACTATGATTGACAGTAACAACTTCACCATTATAGGGAAATTTCAAACATTTATGAATAGGAGAAGCAATAGCTTTCATGGAAGACAGCCAAGGATAGCCCAGCTTCACACGAAATTGTTCGGATGAAGGAATAATAGCAAAGTTCACATCAAGGGATTTGTTATGGACCTCAATAGGTAATGTAATAGAACCAATTGCAGGAGAAGAAAATGCATCAAATAATTTCACAACCACATCTGTTTTGTCATAGATCACTTGATTCAATTGCAAAGTAAAAAGAAATTCTTTAGTAATAACATTAACCATGCACGAAGGATCAATAAGCACTCCACGGCAAGGTGTATTCTTGACTTTTGCAACTATATATAAAGGACCATCAGGTGCCCTGATAGTTTCACTAGAATCAAATGTGATGGAAGGTTCTTTAGGGTTTTCTTGCTGCTCTACAAAGTTAATCACATTCGGAGTCATAGACACAAGACCATCAGATGAGAAAGAGGAATCATTAGCCTCTATCGCATTAGAGGTATGAGAAGGTAATGGATTAGTAAAAATCTTAAGACTTTGGTTAGGAGGAGCTACAGATGTGTTGCCTTTGTCATTCACTCCTGAAATAGAGATAGTATTATTATCAATCAAATCTTGAATTTTACCCTTTAAAGCAAAACATTTTTCAGTATCATGCCCAGGTTGACGATGAAATTGACAAAAAGATTTGTTATCAAAATAGGGTGAATTAATCTTTACAGGATCTATTTTCTTTACAGGAGGGAGAGTAAGCACATTTTGTTCCAATAACTTATTCATAATACTATGCAATGATTCATTCAAAGGAGTAAACTTTCTTTCTTTCTTGAAAAACTTAGAAATAGGAGGCACACCTGATGCTGCATTCACATTGTTGTTGATGATGTTTTCATTGAACTTAATGGACTCTCTGTTCGGTTTAAACTTCCCAAATGGTTGTTGACTACTATCACCCTTATCACTCGGAGCCATAGGATTTGCTTGTTCCATTTGACTCACAGTCAGTTGATAATTGTGAAGAGTTGCACACAACTGTTGGAAAGAAGTAAACTCAGAAAAGAAAAGTTTCTCTTGAATATCTTTTTGTAAATTAGAAATAAAGATTCTTTGAATATCATTGTCAAGCACTGGAAAAGAAATTTGAGCATACAAATGCTTATATCTACCAATGAAATCAGTCACTTTTTCTTTAACACCTTGTTTACAATGCATTAAATCAATCAAAGTAACTTTAGGACTTATATTGTTTTGAAATTGTTGAATAAAAGCATTTGCAAGTTGTTCGAAAGAAGTAATAGAACAAGAAGGCAACGAGCAATACCATTGTAGGGCTTTATCTCTTAATGTCCTAGTAAACAGTTTTGCAAGCAACCTTTGGTCATAAGCAAAATCGGTACATATTGTTTGAAAAGTCTTAACATGTGTTAGAGGATCACCTTTACCATTATAAAGCTCCAAATGCAGGATTTCAACATGCTTAGGAGGGATAGCTCGAACAATGTCAAGAGAAAGTGGGCTCGCAACATCAAATGTGGGCACACTAAACTTAGATTGATTCATAGAGGCAATTTGTTGCTGTAAAGAAGAGACAGTTTGTGCAAGATTGTTAATGGTCGCTTCAGTCGAAGAATTCATATTAGATATGTTAGATTGTGATGGAGGTATTATGTTATTGAAAGAAGGTATTGATTGAGAGTAAGGTGGCGGGACACTATGATAGTTAGTCATAGGAGATGATTGGAAAAGAGGAGCACTACAAGGAGGAATGGAATGGTTAAATGAATTGCCCCCTTGCGTCATGTTCATTTGTGAAGATGTAATAGGAACACTTATTGAAGGAATGAATGAAGAAGTTGGATTGAATGAAGGAAGAGGGTTAATTGAAGAGGAAGGATTGCCCCCATGACTGGTGATCATAGGTGGAATGTTTTGTATAGAAGTAGTCATTATGTTTGATGTAAAGGTAGGTATGCTAGCAATAGAAGTTGTCAACAGAATAGAATGATTGACTTGAGTAGGAGGTTGTGTATAACCTAAAGTTTCGGCACAACTCTTCATAGGCATCACATTCGAATCTACAATGTGTGCAATACTACGCAAAATATCAATTCCATTCTTATCACTTTGAACCGTACGTTTTAGACCCTCAATTAATGAAAGAGCTTGACTATCGGGATACTCATGAGACATCCATTGTTGAAAATCATCAAATTGGTTATCCAATTTCGAAAGTTGTTCTACAGAAACCTCATGGAGAGCTTCTTCATCATTAAGAGGATTAGAGGAATTACCCATGTCCTCGTTAAAAAGGCCATTCAAATTAGGTTCCATCTCCTTGGTAATTAAACCTCAGAAAGACTTAATTCTAAGGCTTCGTCTAACGGGAATAGTGTAAGTAGGGCTTATTGTTGTAAAACTCATGCATTGGAGAGGGAGAGAAGATTTTGAATTTAGAGGTAGCAAATTTCAATAAAATCAGCCAATCTCCTAGGTTTAAGTTGTTAAATGCAATCACGACAATCTCCCGAAATTTCAGAAAAAATGTCAGGGACCGTGGCGAACGGAGTGCACACGGTCCTCGCAACTTTTTTCGAAATTTTCAGGGATGAAAGTTATGATGATTTTAAAGCTAATTTGAAAAAATTGAGTGATTTTACGATCTGTAGATAGGCCAAATTAAAGTTGCAATCTCAAAATTGAACCCTACCAAGATTGTTGAAAAATGCAAATTTTGAATTTTGAAAAAGAGAGGGAAACTAAAATTTTGAATTTTATGATTTTAGAGGGAATACCAAAAGCAATGCAAGTTTTGAATTTTAAAAGTTGACTCTATTTCACGCAAAATTCAATTTTGAAAGCGGAAATCAAAGTTGTTGCAATAAAACATTTAATTTCAAAAGTCACAAACTGCAAAAATTTGAATAAAGCACTGAAATTTCGAATGAATGCCAACACACTTTTCAGATTTAGGATAGTAAGAACACAATTTTGACACAAAATTTCAATTTCAGCAATTTTTGAATGATTAGAAGCCTTAATCCAAGCAATCACTAGACCAACTTTGACTTTAATTTTGAAAGTGTTGTAATTGATAAAATCAGCCAAAATTCTGGATTTTAGCAGAAAAATACAGTAAGATCTAACTCCCGAAATTTCGAAAAAAATGTCGGGGACGATGGCGCTCGGAGTGCACACGGTCCTCGCAACTTTTTTCCAAATTTTCAGGGATGAAAGATATTATGATTTTATTGCGGAATCCAAAGTTACAGCTGATTTGGAGATGTTTTGATCAGTGAAATTGTCAGTCAAAGATTGAATCAAGAGGGTTTTAAAAATTAGGGTTTTGACACTTAACCACTTAATTTTCAGAATTAAAGCACAAATATGAATTGATAATTTGCAGTAAAGGGTAGATCTGAAACAAGCATTAACAATTAAACATTTCACAAGCTTAATTACTAAAAAGAAAATTTAGGGTTTCTATGCAATTAACCTCTAAAATTTGCAAAAGAACAAACATGGAAATGTAATTAAGGAATCCAATTTTCAGATCTAACCATCAATAATCAGAAAGGATGTTCACGTCGGGTTCACCAAAATGTAAAGCGAAAAATCGCGAGTGAACCCTAAGTGTTCCCCCCACCACTCCAAAGAGAGAGAAAGGGGATCACTAAGGTTGACGGTTTTCACTTAGAGGAGACTTTACATTCAAAAGAGGGGTTGAAACCCACAAGATCCAATCCCACACAATGCAAGATTGGATTCTAAATGAGTTTCAAGGGTTAAGACAACAAGGCTACCCTCTTTTGTAAAGAATGTAGATAGAAGGATTAAGCTAGGAATGCATGAAAAGTGAGAAAGATTCACTTATAAACAGAGATAGGAATATAGGATGGAGCTGCGGACCTGGAATTAGTAGTAAAATGTCGAGACGGCGCTATCCTGCAAATTTGAGCGAAAGTTGACGGGACGATGGCACCCGGTGTGCACACAGTCCTCCGAAAAATCCATGAAACGAAGGGGGATCTGTTCGTCTCTGCACAAGGATTCCAGATCTTCAATTACAGCCACGTACCTGCAACCTTGTTGTAAGAATGTTTGTATTCTTACATGTGAAGGTGTAAATGTTGTATGTTGTATGTTGTAAGTGATCTCCTCTTCAATGGTTGAATCCTTGTCTTGAATGCAACACTTAGCCTTGAATGGAGACTTAGAATGATCAATTGCTTGAAGGAATGCTTGAATGCTTGAATGCTTGAATATTGTTTCTGCCTTTTTTCCATCTCACCAAAATGGGAGAGGAAATGTAGTTTATATACTTGTCAATTAGGGTTAAAAGACTGATTTTCCCGACCTTAGGCCGACCAGGAAACATTATCTTCCCATTTGCAAACATAAAGACCCGAGACCGAAAAGAGACCGAGCCCAAAAATAGGGCCAGGGACCAGGGGGCTAGGTGCCATGGTCCTGGGGGACCAGGGTGCTGGGCGCCCTAGTCCTGAAGGACCAGGGTGCTGGGCGCCATGGTCCCACCTCCACGGACAGCAGGGTGCAAGGAGGATCAGGCCAGGGTGCTAAAAAAATGTAGTTTTTGATGTCATGAACAAGTTTCGGGGTCTCCATTCAGGTTCAGTGTTGCATCACCATCGTGAAGACCCAAATGCAATCAAAATTGCAAGTGTCACAATTTTAGGACGCTACAATTGACTATCTTGGCATACGAGATGATCTTCCCCCTGGGGACCATAAAGCGGGATACACTATAGAACTCAATAGTGTGGCATATTTTGGTGAGGGTGTCGGGCCTTCCAGTCGCAAAAATATAAAAATAAAAACAAATCAAGGGTCTTATGGTGAAAACCACATTGTGGCACTATCTGACCCCAAAAAAGTAAAAAGAAAGGACGTATCTAAGGGTGAAAACCTCACTGAGGCACCCGAAGATGGAAGGCTCGACATTCTCCCAGCATCATATGAAGAAAAGTCATCCATGTTGGTAGAGGAGACTATCAAAACAAACATTGGCACAGAAGAGGTTCCACACAACATATTCCTGGCTCAATCTTTGACAGAGTCAGAAAGGTCGAAATTCATAAGTTTCTTCACAGAACGACAAATCAACTTTGCATGGTCATACGCTGATATGCCTGGATTGGATCCGGATTTGGTAATGCATCATTTGACAGTTAAACCAAGGGAAAAACTAGTGAAACAAAAATTGAGAAAGATGCATCCATAAGTGGCATTATTAGTCAAAGCAGAGCTTGAGAAATTATTGGATGTCAGATTCATACGCCCAATTGATTACCCCGAATGGATCTCCAACTTAGTGCCTGTCAGTAAACCAGATCATAGTATCAGAATATGTATATATTTCAAAGACATCAATAAAGCTTGTCCTAAGGATGATTTCCCATTACCAAATATTGACTTGATTGTCGATCTCACAGCAAGTCATGCGATGTTATCTTTGATGGATGGATTCTCTGGTTACGATCAAATAAAAATTGCATCCGAGGATCAACACAAAATGGCATTTACTTGTCCTTGGGGAACATTATGTTGGAATGTCATGCCCTTTGGGCTAAAAAATACAAGCGCTACATATCAAAGAGCCATGACTACTATCTTTCATGATCTCATGCATGTGACTGTGGAAGATTATGTTGACGACCTCTTGGGAAAATCAATAGACAAAGATACACATCTGGACATACTTTCAGTCGTCTTTGATTGGTTGGAAAAGTATAAAGTAAGATTAAACCCCAAGAAATGTGTCTTTGGAGTAACCTCTGGGAAGCTCTTGGGATTCATTGTCTCAAAAAGAGGAATCGAAGCTGACCCAACAAAAGTCAAGGCCATCTTAGAGATGCAACCACCAAGAAATATCAGTCAACTTTGATCTTTGCAAGGGAGACTTCAGTCCATACGAACATTCATAGCACAACTTGCAGATAAGTGTAATCCCTTTCAGCACTTGCTACATAAAAACATCAAATTCAAATGGGATGATAATTGTCAACAAGATTTCCAGGCACTCAAAGATTATCTTCTGAATCTTCCAGTTTTGATGCCACCAGTTCCAAATCAGCCTTTATTACTATACATATCAGCTACTTCAACAACACTAGGGGCACTCTTAGCACAACAAGTTGCTGAGGGCAAAGAAAAGATAGTATACTATATCAGTCGCACATTGGTGGAATACGAGCTAAACTACACACCAATTGAGCATGCATGTCTCGCTGTGGTCTTTTCTTCACAGAAATTACGATATTACATGCTAACTCATAAGACTAAGTTGGTTCCAAGGATTGATCCATTGAAATACCTTCTTAATAAAGCAACACTTACTGAGTGACTAGCCAAATGGGTGATGATCCTGAGTGAATTCAACATCGAGTATGCGGACAGAAAAGCAATAAAAGGACAAGCTATCGCAGATCAGTTAGCAGATGCTCCCATGATAGGTGATGTTCCTCTAATTTCAGAATTTCTAGATGAATCCATTTTAATAGTGTCGCATGCAAAGCTTTGGCAACTATACTTTGACGGCTCATACACATAGCATGGGGTAGGAGCTGGCATCCTCTTCATAACTCCTCAAGGGGATTCTATACCAAAATCATATCGATTATTATTTCCTTGCACTAATAACATAGTGGAATATGAGGCATTAACAACTAGATTACGGATTGCAGTTCAGTGGAAGATCCAGGAACTTCGTATTTTTGGGTATTCTCAACTTGTGATTCGTCAGGCAACTAATGACTACCAAACAAAGGATGATAAACTAATTCCTTACAAAAGAATGGTGGATGACCTGAAACAACATTTCATGAAGATAGACTTTGAGCAGATACCCAGAGAGCAGAATCGAGCCACGGATGCCATGGCTACAATTGCTTCACTAATTGATCTACCACCAAATGAGACTTGTTATGAGTTCTTGGTGGATAACCTTTTGCTTCCCTCATATGAAATCACTCCTACTGAGATGATATGTGTTGTTCGTCCTGAGTCCCAGTTATACGGTTCCATTTTCGCATACCTTCGTGACAATACCCTACCTCTTGATCTATCCAATAACCAGCGTCGCACTTTCATTCGCCAATATTCTCAATATGTCATTTTAGTCGATATCCTATACCATCAAGGTCTAGATGGCACTCTTCTTAGATGTTTAGAAAGTGATGAAGCTCAGACTGCGTTACGTGAAGTACATGAAGGGATATGTGGTCCACATTCTAGTGGTCCTACCTTAGCCAAGAAACTCATCAGGACTAGATATCACTAGCCCAATATGGAAAAAGATTCATATCAGTTTGTCAAGAAATGTAAACAGTGTCAACTTCACGAAGACCTCATCCATGCGCCAATGCAAGAACTTCAGCCAATTGCGACTCCTTGGCCCTTTTGTCAGTGGGGACTCGATCTCATAGGCAAGATTCACCCTCCATCTTCCAATGGTCATAAATTCTTCATCACTACCATAGAGTATTTCACAAAATGGATCGAAGCCATACCTCTCATGCAAGTCACAGGAAAACAAATTGCTACCTTCATTCTCAACTATATCATTTGTCGATATGGTATTCCTGTTTCCATCATCACTGATAACGGGCGTCCCTTCAAAAATCAAGATGTTCGTGAACTCTGTGACCACTTCCATATTACCCATCATTTTTCCACTCCTTATTATCCCCAAGGTAACGGTCAAGCTGAGGCGTCTAATAAAACAATCCTTAAAATCTTGAAAAAGACAATTGACGACGCTGGCCGTAATTGGCATATCCAACTTAATCCCGCACTTTGGGCCTACTGCACAAGTGTCCGCACACCTACAGGAGCTACACCCTATTCACTTGTCTATGACACTGAAGCTATCTTGCCTATTATGGTTGAGTTACCCTCTTTACGCATCTCTTTGCAAAACATTATCAGTGATGAAGACTACAGGGTCTCTCGCTTACAAGAACTTGAACTATTAGACGAACGAAGACAAACTGCTTTTAATCATCTCAAGGCTTATCAACAACGAATGAGTCGCAACTACAATCATAAAGTCAAGCCTCACACATTTGAGGTAGGTGACTTGGTTCTCAGAGAAAATCCTAAAAATCAGCAAGACAAAGAGAAGAAGGGCAAATTTGAACCAAACTAGCTTGGTCCTTACATCATCACAGCAACATATGGATTTGGAGCATATTAACTCTCAACCACATAGGGTGAACCTTTGGAGGATCCTGTCAATAGCATATGGATTTGGAGCATATTAACTCTCAACCACAGAGGGTGAACCTTTAGAGGATCCTATCAATAGCATGCACCTTTGCAGGTTTTACACATAGCTCTTCAGAGTATCCCAAATTCAAAAATACCAAAAAAAAAAATCAAAAAAATCAAAAATACAAAAAAATCATAAAATAAAAAAATTGTTACTTGGTGAAAACCTGGCAAACAGGCGCCTTGTGACACAAAAAAATTGAAAAACAAAAAAACATTTCGTCCAACGGTGAAAACCACTTTGGTGGCGCCCTGCGCAAGTACCATGGTGAAAACTAGGTCACCAGCACCATGTGTAGAGACATTGCTCCTTCCTCCTTCAGGATTCCATTTCATCCTTCACTTTGCACTCACTCATAGCCTACATATCCATAATAAACTTACACATTCCCATCATGGCTTGTTATTGATCTACCCAAGATTGGTTAGCCATTCATAATAACCTTCCTTTTCACCCTTTCCATCCATAATAAATCAGCTCCTATTTGTGGCTAAGGCAAATCCTACGTCTAGTGATGGGTGTGGAACTGAGATCATCACATGTTCTAAGGAGTACAATTTCTTCTACTTTTCTTCAGTCTATCCGCGTACAATCCGCAATAAAGTAGCATTTGCATCACCAATCTGTAATAAAGTTCCATCTTCTCCGCAATAAAGTATCAGTTGCATGGATTCAGTCAGTTTCAGATGAGACACAGCAGTAACAATGGGTTTCAACAAATCAAATCTTTCAACAGACTCAGACAACATATGGTTCAGTGCTATCTATCCTTTTTGTGAGAGTAAACATTGTGACCACAATCAAATAAGACTTATACAAGTGACAAGAGACACTAAACTTGAGGACTACAGTGGATGTTGGTGTCGAGTTTTGGTGTTATTTTGATTTTATCTTTTGGTGACATGTCTTTTAGCTTTTCCAGGATGTCTCTAACTAGAGATTCTATTTCCATGATGTCTTTGACTAGAAAGGCGAGGATGGGGTATTGTCACCTATTTTTCTTTGATGTCTGTGGATTGTCTCTTAGTAATGCTATGACTTGTCCAAGGATATGAGGACACTAAGAGTCTAGTGTGAACTGGGGTATTCCTTGTTTGCAACTGTCTTAGTGTGAACTGGGGCATTCCTTGTTTGCAACTGTCTTATCTCCATGCAAATGGGTACAATGACTTTCTGGGTCAAACATATGCCTCGATTGTCATAACCTACTTGCCATAATAAAGCTCAATGATGATAACACACAAGAAGCTCTTTTCACTTTCATATCTTCTATCTTCCATCCCCCATTCTTGATTGACTTCCATCATCCTTCTTGAGTCCATGTAGCCTGCTATCACATGACTGAGTATAATGACACACCAAAAACATTTGCATTTCATGTAGTTGCACGTGCATTAGCACATGTTAGCATTTCATATATACATATAGATATCAAATTGCACCATATCCTACACACAACACATGTTAGCACATTTTACATTCTCATCATGTAAATAGTTATTTGCATAATCATATCCATCTATATTTCATACATTCACATTCACATATGCATAACATATAAAACATAAAAGAACAAAAAACATTGCATTTCATCATATACATATTTGCATCCATATCATAAGCATCACATAACACATAACACATACATCATAAAGCATCTCATCACATAAGTACACATGCATATAGCTGCCACAAAAGATGAATCATCTCATATATATATATATATATAATCAAAAGTGTCATGATACAATGATGTCAAAACACATATGGCTACAAAAACACCCGAAGGTGTCTACATCATCATACAAAATAGTACAAAACTGATACATAGGGAGCCTTCTATGGCTATGATGAACTCCCTCCCTCGGAGCCCCCTGGCCTCGACGGAGTCTGAGCCCTGGAAGGACTCGCCCCAAGATCATCTCTCTTGGCCCCTATGTCCTCTGCAACCACCCCTCGTGTCACCCTATCCGGACAAAGGAACCCACTGATCACTCCTACCAGCACCACCGCTAGCGCCAATCCTATCTGTGTCATCATGTCCCATGCCACATGTCCAACCCTCATCTCCAGTCCTGGATCCTGGAACACTCGTCTCAGTGCATCCCTATCTCCGTCTCGATCATAAGGAACTAATTCCCCATCGATCGGTATCCTCAAAATCTTGCATACATCCTCTAAGGTGACTGTCATCTCACCCATCAGCAAATGGAAACTACAAGTCTCTGAGTGCCATCTCTCAGCCAGCACAGTCAAAAACCCCATGTTCGCCTGAAACTCAGGCACATACAAAATAAATCATAGACCCATAACCTCAATCACGACTCTATCCTCAAATATCAGCTTTGGTCGTAACCTCTGAGTCGATGGGAATCTCTCCCGTGACTCTAGCATAGGTAAATACTCTTGCAGTCAAGAAAAGCAATCATGTCAGTCAAAGTGACACTCACTGTTCATCACAAAGTGTTGCTTCTATCCTAGTGACACTCACTATTCATCACAAAGTGTTGCTATCTATCCCAGTGACACTCACTGTTCATCACAAAGTGTTGCTATTTATCCTAGTGGTACTCCCTATTCATCACAAAGTACTACGTATTTTTGCACTCACTGTTCATCACAAAGTGCTACCCATATTTGCAATCACTATTCATCATAAAGTGTTGCTCATATTTGCACTCCCTGTTCATCACAAACTGCTGCTCATATTTGCACTTCCTGTTCATCACAAAGTGTTGCTCCTATTGGTACTCCTTGTTCATCACAAAGTACTATGTCTTGGTACTCATTGTTCATCACAAAGTGCCTTGATCTATCCTATCCTGGGGCCTCTGCTTGAGTGAATCCTCTTGAGTAGTTTCCTAATTGGCAATGTATGTTCTATCACAGAATTGTCAAACCTAGCCCTATCTGCTATTCTAGTCTTCCCTAGAGGACCTGCTTGAGTGTATCCTCTCAACGGCTTATCCAATCGACAGTGTATGTTCATCACAGAACTGTCGATTTGACCTTGAAGACATAAACGCACCTTCATGACATAAACACGCTTATAGACTGCACAAACACGCCTGCTCTACACAGACGTGCCTGAAATACACAGACGTGCCTATGCTCTGCACAGACATGCCTATCCTACACAAATGTTCCCACATTGCACAAACATGTCTACACAACATAGACGTGTTTGCATATGACATAGACGTTGTTGAATTCATAGACGCGCCTGGCACAAACGCAGACGCGCCTAGCCAACCTAGATGCGCCTGGCACCAACGCAGATGCGCCTACACGTCTTTGACATTTTTTGACATTATCCTAAAGCACGTTTATTGCACTACCTAGCATGCATTTATGACAACAATTAATGCGATAAAGTACAAGGAGGTTTTGCGGTACTCACCAGCTCTCCTGCATTGGTTGGCCTCTGAAATTGACAAATGTGATCGAATCTATAAACCAATGCCATCGCTGCTGACTGTTGCTACTCTATTCTCGCTCTGCACTCTGATCTCTTGGATGTGTGGATAAAAATAAGGATGTTTTCCCGTTGTGGTTTATTTTATAGACTACCCTCGCCCTTGTTTCTCGAGTCAGTCTTCATTATCCTGTGACTCTGTCACTATATCCTATCCAGTCGGTCCTTTCTAGCCTTTCTTTCTTATCGAGAGATTGTCTACGATCTTTCCAGACATTTTCATCCAATCTCTTGAGGGGGCATATTATTCCCATCTTGGGGCAACTTTGTATCAGTTCATATTATCTTCTTTGAAACAACGCGACAAGCCGCATTGTCTCAAAGAGGGGCAAAATGTAGACACCTAAAATTGTCATGTCTAATTAAATAAATATCTTTATTTATTTAATTATTTTATCCTAATTCTTCTATTAATTAAATAAATCTTTATTTATTTAATTAATTCATTTATCCTCTTCTAGCCTTATTTCTCATTTAAATAAATACAGTTATTTATTTAAATTATCCTTTTCCTAAATTAAATAAATATCTTATTTATTTAATTGATCTCACTTCCTCTATTAATTAAATAAATCTTTATTTATTTAATTAATTCATTAACCTTTTCTACCTATGACACATGCCATTCATCTCTTAATTCATACACTACCTACCCTCTTATTATTTTCTTATTTCCTCTACCTACCCTCTAATCATAACCGACCTCTTTTTACACCTCTCAATCTTATCCCTCCATTTCATATAGTGTCTTCTATATAAGTAGATGCTTCCTTCATTATCAAATCCCCAATTAACTAACTGACTACTTGATCAATTGACGACACTACGCCTTTCATATGCGATCCTACTTGCAACCACATTTTCATTCTTTGTTGAGCTCTTGTGCACATAAAATCTGAGAGCAAATATATCAAGCAAGATCAATGGAGATTCAAACCCTATATGACATGTGATGGTATAATCTTTGTGATTTCATTTGATTTGCATTTTCTTAGGTAATCTTCATATGTTATGGTGGATCTTTGTTGTTGTTAGGCTAGGGTTTTTGTGATTGAATTCATTTAGTCTTTCAACATTGTTGTTATCCATTTTCACCGTATACAAATAGCATTCCAAAGTCTAAAAATGTCTTGTAGTACGCAACCAAAATAAATAAAATCTTGTGTGCTTGCAATAGTATCTTGGACGATTTCAAACTATGCATGTTATCAACCATATCAAAAATATGTTCATTGTACTAAATTTGGTGTTTTTCTCATTCATTTTCCCTGTCAACATCATCAAACCAATTTTGATGCTTGATATTTTGTGGCATCAATGGAAATATAGGTATTTTATTGGAGATACTCAACCTTCTCCTCACATTCTTACACTCAATCAAGTCTCTTAGTTGATGAACGGTGTGACCAAATACATCTTCTATATGGTGAAATTGATACACACTTGGATGGTCTAATCCAAGTTGGTATGAGACATGTCTACTCTTCACCTTGTTTGACAAGTCCCCTAAATGCTTATAAATGAAATTTAAGTGTTGCCAAATCAGCTATGTGGGGCAAAATTCCCTGCAACTTGTGCAACTCTTGTGTTATTTATAACTGCATTTATGTCATTGCATGTTCATCTTTATTGCCAATGCCCTACAAAAAAGATATAGACATATTTTATATATAATATAATAAAATTAACAAGAACCAAAATAATAAAAATGTACTTATAAATTCACCTCTGTATGTATAGAATTATCCTCCAAGAGTTGACAATTTTCATTATCAATAATCCCATCAAATTCATTAATTACCTACATTATCATTGCAACACATTTAAAACACATAGTTTGCAAAGAATGATATAGCAATAAAATAAAATAAACAATGTTTGTCTTGACTCTTGAAGTACCAGATGATTAGAGACATTGATGGGTCATCCTTCTTCTATGGAACCAATTGTACTAGCAACATTATCAAGGTCTACATGCAAGTTGTTAGATAGATGTTGTCTTTGTCTCTCCCTCATTAATTTCACCTTCATCACATGCTTGCACATGTATCCTTTTATTGAAAAGTTGCAAGAGAACATTGATAGACTAGGTGAGGAGCTATTCACCTCATATCAAAAATAAGGATTGCTTTCACTTGTCACCCATGCTATGGGATCATCTATGTCTTTGAATGTAACATGGTCATCCCTAATTTTTAATGCTCAAACCCAAGATATGTTTTCAATCTTCTCAATATGAAAGCTCCTATAAAAACCATGTTTCTTGTTGACTTTCACCCACCAGTAATAGATATAAACATGTGTCGTTAGCTGATATACCAACCAATCAACAAAATGACTTGTAGCATGCTTGATTGTTTTTAAGAAACGTCTCTGTAAGTGTGAGTGGTAAGACTCTATGGCACCATTTGTCTCTTGTCCTGCATGCTTTAATGCATGGAAACATCTAGCTCACATACTCAATCTATTAGACCATCATCCCTTAAAATATTCAAAGAATGAGTGTTATGTATATTTAAAGTCTTCAATAAATCTATGAATCTCATTGTTTATAGAACCCTCATCCATTGAATGGTGTATGATAAATCCAATTCTATCATTTATCTCTCATCTAACTGCATTCTCTTTGACCTTTCCAATCAAATTCTTCAGCCACACACATCCAACATGCCAAGAGCATAGATATATATCAAACTGAAACACTTCTTTGTATCATGAATATATTTACTCAATATTTAATTTTCTTTTAGGGGATGTATTGAAATATTAACAAAAAATGCAAGGGTTGAATGACAAATGAATGCGTTTAGACTCCACTCAATATTCTTCATGTGAACTCATTGGAGAAGAATGCACATCCAATATGCAATATGATACATGCACATGACCTGGACATAACAACCCATGCCATGGGCACCCCCATATGCTTTGAGTTGAATACAAGCATTGTATACAATTGAAACTATCATAAGGCATAGAGCATGATATATTAGTACTATATTTTATTTTTAGAAAGTTTGAAAGATTAAAAAAATACTAATGTATGATATAATATTTTATTTATTATTCAAATTTGTATTAAATGTTTCAAACTATTCACAATTTTTTAAATTAACAAATAAATATTTTTTTATAGCATTGCTTTCTTTGAAAGTGTTTTTGTTTTTTAATTTTATTTTTTTTCAAAATATAAATTAATTCGATTATTTTAAAACAAATCTAGGATTACTCAATTCTAAAATATAAGGGCCATTGACATTTATTATTTTCTAATCAGACCCTAATCATAACCATTTCCACTATTCTAAAACTCTAATTGAATCCCAATATAACCATAATTAAAACCATAACTGTACCAAACCTTAATCATAATCAAACCACAATTAAACTCTTACCCTAATTGAATTATAGTCCAAATCCTAACCCTAATTCTAACCCAAAATGAAATCTAATAGTACCCCAACTATCATTAAACTATTATCATAGTCAAACCCTAACCATGAGAATATCCCTAATCTATACCTAATTGAAGCCTAATTATAACCGAAAATACCATAATTGAAACCTTATCATAACCTCTAGAACCTTAAATGTAACTATAACCCTGCAATTAAGCCCTAACTACAAGTTGAACTCTATTTGTAATGAAATTTGATCTTAACGTTAATTTAACTCAAACCCTAACCCTAACCACAATTAAACCTTATTCTAACCCTTACTTCAAACCATAACTAAAACTTAATACTAACCCTAACCATAATTAAACCCTAATCTTGACAATATCCCTTAGAATCTAGACCTAATTGAACCCTAATTATAATCAAATCTTACCATAATTAAAACCTAACCATTACCTAGCCCTAAAATTAACTATAACCCTATAATTAATCATGATCATAATCAAACCATAAAACCAACCATAATCAAACTCTAAACCTAATCATAACCCTAATCAAACTATAATCCTAATCATAATCAAACCTTAACCCTAATAAAACCATAAACCTAACCAAACACTAATAATAATAAAATCATAAACCAATGCTACAATTCTCAACTTTTACCTCTTCTAGATCACCCAATGCTGCCACCAAATACATCTCATTCAAGAAATTTCATTCATACCCCTCGTCATGGAAGTCGTTGAAATCTTATTTCAAATTTTAATTTAGTGTTCTTAATTCCTTAAATGCCAATTACATGTTTCATCAAATTAGGAAAGTTGCTGGATTAAAATTTGTGCACAAGTTTCACCTAGAAGATTATTGGGTAGGTGCCAAGGATGATCTTGAGGTCAGGAAGAAGATGTTTTCCAAGCTACCCCTTGACACAATCAGAATAGGTGAAATAATTCAAGTGCTGGATCAGGTGAAAGAGGATACAAATGTTGTGCAGCCAGAGTTTGGAAAGGTTAAGGACCGGCCCATCTAGTTGCCGGATTGGTTAGAACCCGAGGTAGATGATTTAGACATTTTAGCTAGGGCGGTTTTGAAGTTCACCAGGTAGTGGGTTGATCGACATCTGAAGGCATTGAAGGATAAAAATGTCCACTTGAGTTACTAGTTAATGTGAAGTCTGGATTCCCACAGTGAGGCCACGGGGGGATCTTCACAAGCCCATGCTGAGGAAGGGGAAGTTCAACACAAGGAAGCTGAGCCTAGTAAAGCAAAGAGTGCTCCAAAGAGGCCCAGAACAATAAGAAAAAAGAAATTCAGCAAGATGTCCAGCAAGAAGAACCACCGCAGAAAAGGGTAAGATTGGAAGGGATTCAATCGTCGGCTAGCTCTTCCAATGTGCGGGAGGTGGAAATGTTTACACAAGAAAATCCAGCAAATCCGCCGCAGGGCAATCTTCTTGACAACGCTTCGGCACAAGATGTTCTCAAAATCAGTGCTTGACACAGGCCAAATCAGCCAAGGGTGCAAAGGCAAGAACTTTCCTCTCATCCAGAAGAGTCACGCCAGGATAGTTTTGTAGAAGCCATCCTTGGGGAGATGGAAGATGTTTCACAATTTCATGTGCAAATGGAAATTGAGGATCAATCAATTACCACTTCTAATTGGTTGAAGGATAGGTTGAGGAAGGAACCAGAAAAGGAAATTGATCCAGCACGGGAATTGGAAGAACTTTTGAAAAGAATAGATTAGCCAGCAAAGAAGAAATTGCGCCAAGTGATTATGTGATCAGAGAAATTGATTTAGGGCATGCTTCCATGATGCAGGCTGTGGAAGATTTTGAAGGATCTTCCTTGGCCATGAGAGAGAAGATGCTGAAAATGAAGAAAAAATGTAGAAGGCTGAAAAGTGAAAACAAGGCCTTGTGCGAATATGTCAAAAGCTTCAAACATTCGCTCAAGGAAGCAGATCCATCATTTGTTCCTCCTCTCCCTAAAGAGTTCATTGATAATGCTAAAACAATCAGGAAAGTAGCACAAGATGCCAAGGAATGGGTGGAGGACATCTTTGCTGCGGTTGAGAAATTTATTGAGGACTTAGCTCATCTCCATTCCAGACTTGTTGCCCTTTTGAATAGGATAGAGGTGGCGGATGGTCTATGGGAAGATGTTCACATTTATCAGTATTTGACCATTCCGCGACTCAAAGCCCTAATGAAAGTTCCGAAGCAAATGCTGATTGATGGGAAGGTGATTCAGGAAAATGAAATTTAAGACTTCTTGCAGTGGTTTTGTGCCATCTGCATCGGAAGGGGCCTTTGAGAGATTCAACATGGAGTCTTTAGTGTTGAAAAACTCAATCAAGAGAGTGCAAGAAGAAATCATCAACGTAGTTGAGGCTTGTTTGCAAAAAGGTTGGATGAGGGTGGAGTGATTGTGAATTTCCTAAGGACTCAATTGCATGAGTTCTTTTTTGTGGGATCGTTTTCCAAAGCCCACTTTGAAAATGTTTCTTTCTTTTCAAGCACTATGTGGAGGACATAGGAAATGGTGGCAGAGTGAGAAATTTTTCTATCCAAGAGCGAAGAAGAAATTACTTTGATGGCGTTCTAGATAGAAAGTATACCAAGTGTTTCCGTAGGAGAATTAGAAGCCGTCATCACCAAATTCATTGTGTATGCCATAAATGAGTGAGATAGTGGTCGTCCATTTTTGGATGAGGATCTTTTGACTAAGTGGCATAGTGGCGTACTTATTGCTGGAATATTTTGACCAAGTGGCAGCTGGGTCAACGCATGCAGAATTAATGGAGCATCTTTTGCATGTAAAACGGAAAGACCGTCGTCGGGTGGTTAGTTATCTCTACGAACGGTGACAAAGGCCACGTGATGTCCTTGTGAGTCACAGTCTCCTCAGTGCGCTGGCAAACCATCCCATACGTTCGATTCGTTAATATTCGTCGCTATGATTCACTCTGCTACGATAGGCTTGTGACGGGGTGGGTCCCAGGCCCATCATCAGTGGAAGTAGCATCCGAGTAGGAGGCGGAGCCCTACTATTCTAAAGGGAAATTTAGAAAGGCAAGTTGGCTAAGTTCCAGTTTCACCCGCTAAGAGGAAGCAACGGCTAAGGTGGAGGGCGTAAAGAGAGGAGCAGACCCAGTTTCAGTTGAATCAGCACCTGTTGATTGAGCCCCTACAATTCCATGGGCACCAGTTGGAGTTTAACCGGCATCCGTATAAGCAGCAGCGGAACTCGTGGCGAGGACGGATGATAAAGCAGCACCAAAGAATTTGAGTCAAACCAGTAGCAGAGGTAGCAGTAGTTTAAGTTTACTCAGCAACAAAGCAAGAAGCAGTTCCACCTTAAGTTTCATTTGCAAGGACATAGGGAGCAGGAGTTGGAGTTCATTCCACAGAGTCATAGCTTATTGCAGGGCCCGTTCGAGAGTAACTTGTTGATCCAGTTCAATAACCACCATTTGGAGTTTCTCCCGTTCTAGGGCCGTATGCAGAGCCTATGGTTTAAGGATCATTGCCCATAGCAGGATTTATCGCATCCTCTCCGGATCGAGAGGCAGAGTCATAGATTGGGACGGAAGCACAGACAACAGCAAGAAAAAGGCGTGGTAGGGAACAATCAACTCCATAAAGTGAGAAATTGAACGATCGAAACGACGACCTTACATATCGAGAATCACCAGTAGCATATTGAATTGACCGGGAAGCAACCAGCGCAGATACAGGGGCAGAACCTATTAATTAATAACCACTCCACATTTATGACATTATGGCAGATTCCTTCGCATGTAGCCGTCACAGGTAAAGATGGTGGAACATTTAAAACATCCTGGACGATTTTGCATGGCTGATATTCATTGCATATGGGTTAATTTGATGAAAGTGGTGCATTTAATGCACAAATGGATGACAATGTGGGCATTTAAAAATTAATTGTATATGGGTTTCATGGGCATTTATTGTAGATCATGTGTGGGGATTTTTTTGGGGGAAAACCCTAATTAGGGTTTGCATGTAGACTTGGCATGAAGCCTATATAAAGGGGTGACCCCCTCATTTGTAAGGGAGGAGAGATTGATTTTGAGATTGTTGCTATAAGTTTTGAAGCAGTTAACTTAATACATTGTTCAATTTGTTTGTGTATTCTTGTGTTGTTTTATGATTTGCATGGTCTCACTCTCGTCACTTAGATTAGATTTGCTTTAAAGTTGTTAGACGAACAAAATTTGATGAGATTGTTTATAGTGTAGACCCTTGCTCATACCTTTGGTTGGTAGCTGATTGTTATTAACTGTGGAAGGTTAGTCTGAGCTTTTTCTACGTGGAAACTTAACTTTGATCATCGGGTGAACAGTGTTCGTTGATGGTGTTCTTTAGTGTTCTGAAAATATTTTGCATAGCCTTTGAAGATTGCATTGCCTCTAGGTAGTTGTCTCCTTGTGGCGAAGCACAGTGTGGTTTGATCTCACTTGAGCAATCCTTGTCTCCTTGTTCTTGGCTCTAGATTAAGTTAGCCTAGCTTTCTAAACCCTTCCCTATTTACTTTCTGCAAATTTTAAACCCAAAAATTAAAAAAAAGAGCTCCCATAGATAAATCATTCACGAATTAAATTCCTTGAAGTTGCAAAATTGTCTAATCTTCTTTGAGTGTATGTAAGGCCCCTTGGATTACCGGTATATCACATTAGTCAACTAAGGCACGCCCGTTGCATGAAGGAACCTTGGAGTCAATTGTTTTAACTTCTCGCAATCTTAGCTTACAATCTCACTTTGATCAAGACGGAGTAAGGTGACCGTTGGTAACTTTATTCTGTGTTAGGCTCTGTCATAAAAAACATGTCAATAGGACCCACATTTGTGCTTTGAGCTTCACCAATTCTAATTTAAAAAATTCATTTTCTTTTCCTCCTTATTTCTTATTTTAGACTACTGGATATGAGTTTATTCTAGTTTATTTCAATAATGTTTATATTTCTGTGATGAGTTTTTTAACAAATTCTTGAGCTGTACTTATTGAACTTAACAGGGTTTTGAAAATGCAGATTCATTTTTTATGTACATCTTGTTTAGGGTTGTGAGCTGTGTTTAAGATAGATTCATAGAATATGGTAAGTTGAAGTTGCAAACCTTGATTGTGCATGGACATGGCACATTAAATTTGGGATTCTCTCAAATGCAACCCATATTTGTTACACAAAAACGTTGCAACTTGCCACATCTTTGCTGGGACATTGAGCTGCCTTACTGCAGAGAGTTTTCTAAGATCGAGTGGCTCTGGTTTTTTTTTGTGAACTTTGAGCTGGTGATCAATGTTGTTGGTGACCGAGGGATTGGATTCTAATCTTAATTGCAAGGTGGTGTTTTAATGTCATTTGTAAGTTTTAGTGCTCTTTGTTGGAGTAATGGCATTCACTTTCAATCAGGAATGTTTTGTAAGGCCACAATTCTATTGTTGTTTTTTTGCTGCTTATTTTTACTTTGCTGAGGTAAAAACTATTGCAACATGTGGCATTCTTCCTTGCTTTTGAAATCTCATATTCTCTGTCTTGTTCTTACAATAGGAATGCTATTCCATACCAATGGTAATAGAACTTAAAGTTTATATCTGCTTTCCTCTATCTGTGCATGCATTTGTGTGCTAGAGGATGAGTGAAAATGATAGGGATGAATCTCCCTCTTTTGTGTGCTTGATAAACTTAATAAATCAAATATTTAGTGGAGAACTTATTATTAGACATGCTTATGTATATTCACGAGCATGAGTGAAATTGTGAACATAATTACCTTGCCCTTGGCAAGTGAATCTTGTTTCTTGGATTTTCTTTGTAGAAATAAAGAACTTCCAGTCTTTATAAGTTTATATGACTTAAGTAGTGTGGTTTTTTATCTAAAGTTTTGAGACTGATTTGGATGGTTCAATTGAAGCAGGATCCTTTTGTGGAGAAACTGTGGCAATGGTAGTCATAAAGGATAAATGGATCTTTATCTTTAAAATTACCTGAAGCTTTTTGTATAGACACTACATTTGCATGCATTATGGACCCTGACACTGAGAGACAGTTAGCAGCATCGATCATGGAGGAAGCAAAAATGTTACGACTACAAGCTGATAAAGAAGGTGTGCATGCTTATCTAGCCAAACCAAAGGTTCGAGGACGACCCAATTCACAGTTTCTAACTGCAACAGTGTGTGGTGTCCAACAAGGTTTGTCATCATTCACCTGATGCCCTTAAGGATGGCTGTGTTTTGAGTATTTGTCTGCCATTGTATGAGCAGCAGTTTCATGTTGATTAAAGACCCTTTTTTTGTTTCTGTTAGTATAAATCCATTTTTCAATTATGACATGGTTTTGTCTCTATAATTCTTCTTACCCATATGCATCCACTTTCTTGTACTGAAGCACTTTATTTTCTCCATAGCTATCATTAGTAACTTAGTTGCATAATATGTCTTTGACCAGATCTAATTGTATTATTCAGAACTATGAACCAAGATAAAGTCCAGTTTTCAGATGATTACGTAACTTTGTTTTATTTGCAAACTGTGTCAGTGTGTCTACCTTTTGAACCCTCTTATAACATTTCACTATATCCTTAAGGTTCCCTTTTCTTCGTAAGTTGGCTATAAGTGGGTGAAAAGAAGAAGAAAATATAACGAGGTTGCTTGTTTGATCTCCTTTTTCTGCAGTACTGTTTTGAGTTTATCAAGGGACTATAACTTAACCAAAAGTTGTTTGATGGTGTATAAATGCAAGATTTGTTAGTGAATTACCTTGCTTATATTTCTCAGGTACTATTTTATAACGCTTTTCGAGCTCAATGCTTTATTTATTTTTTTCTACTCTCTTTTGCTCCATTATATCAAATGAAATTTGGTTTTGGTTTGAACTTTGTCTTGGATATTTGTTTGCATTTTCTACTCTCTTTTGCTCCATTATATCAAAGCAAATTTGGTTTTGGTTTGAACTTTGTCTTCAATATTTGTTTGTATGCAATTGCAGCTAACCGCATGGCAGATGTAAATGAAATGTGGCGCCTTTGGGAAAAGGAATTGGAACTTGAGTGACGAATGCATCAGAACCAATCATTTAAATATCAGAAAAATATGCCATCCGAGAGTTCAGAGCATAGGATGCAGGATTCAAAGTGTAAAGCGTATTCAAGTTCTAAAGAGGTCAAGGGCTGCAAAAAGGAGTTCAGTAGCTCAGAAATTTCTCATTCTTCTGATTTGTCAGACAGTTCTGAAGACGAGCAATACTATTCAGCTAAGAGGAAAAAGGTTTGTGAGAATGCAATAGATTCAGATGATTCAGCACATGACTGCCAAATGCATCATTGTGGCCTTAGGAATGAAGGCCTATGTGATGAAGAAATTGAAGCCTTCTTACGGTCAAGGTCTGTACTCTGTAGCATGTCTTCTCACAATGATTGTTTTTAGAGGATTGTTTCATAAGAATGTTCAGTGTTACTCTGGCCATTACTGGAGATATGTTCATTTTAACTGATTGAAGAAAACATTGTTGTGAATCACAGAGCCAAACGAGGTAGGGGAGTTGTAGGATCTCGGATGGATGAACGAGGTCCCTACCTCATGTCTTCTGCAGGGGAATCATCCTTGACAGGGCCTTCAGAGGTTCGAGTAAAGGAGGACTGGGAGCAGCGTATTGTTGGACCAAGCATGCCATCTTCCAGCAGGACTGATGTTGCTCTTGCAGCTTCGGATAAAATTAATAGTAAGAATTCTAGAAATAAAGAGAGCAAAGAAAAATGGAAACGGCATTCAAGAATGCAAAGTGATGCGGATGGAAAGAGCAAGTTCAAAAAATCAAAGAAAAAGCATGGAAAAGGAATCAAAGTTAAAAAGGAAAAAAGCAAAAAGAAGAAAAGGAAGAAGAAAGTGGATGAGGAATGAATTAGTGATTTTTTGTTATGGTTTCTGTTTTCTATGTTATTTGTGTTATTACTTTGGTTGTGTTTGCCAGCAGAAAAAGTGTGAATATGTTGTGATCCATATTGATTGTTGCATTTTTTAAGTGTGTTTGAATACTGTTTGCAAATGACTGTATTCCTTTGGCTTAAGAATAGTTATTATTATGTATTAATTTTTAAATTTGAAATCTGAATGCTTTGTTGCTAGTAGGATGCTTTTGTTTGGAAACTTTGAAGTGAGCCTAACACCTTTGCCATACTTTTTCAGATACCTTCACCTTACGAAGAAAGTTGATTCTCTTGTAATATTGAATTGCTAACATCTGGGTTTGTTACAGAAGATTAATTGTTATGGTGTGGAAAAATGGATGGTTCAGCACCAAATCTTATCAATTTGTAATGATTCTAGTGAGATTACACTTAAAAGAAAATTTAAGCTTTAATGATCTTTTAGGCTATAAAATACAGCTTAAGAAAATGATTACAAACTTGCATACTATGAATTCTAGTAAGGAGTGTATATATTCCAACTTAACACAATCAATGCATGTTGGGAGATTGTGACTGCTGATTTGGAGGGGGCGCCTCACAAAATAATAATGCCGATTTGCGACCTCATTCTCTTCACTATTGCCTAACTTCAACTTGACTCCATGTCTGTAATGCATCCCTACCTTATGTAGAATCTTGTTCATACCATTCAAGTTAGAATGTGAGAGTTCTGAATCTCCTTTTTTCTCTCTTTTCCTTCTTTTGGGATTAGTATGTTATATATGCTTTGGCTATTAACCTTCCACTCCTTTTGTTACACCTAAATCTCTTAATGAGTCAACTATTGATTAATCACAAATGCATGCCTTTGCTGGTTGGCTGTGTTATTAATTTCAAGTGCCCATAGTTTACTTCTTATTTTGATTTTTAGTTCTAATTTTCCTTAAAAAGAAGACTTAAGGTAGGGTTTAATTTTGCAATGAAAGGTGGGTCACACAACACATCCGAATGGCAGGTAAGGATATATTTGATCTATTTAAGCTATATGAATCTTTCTAGCGTTGAAAAAACTTGTGCTATCAGGCTTGTTCTTATTTTCTTAAAGCGCATGTTGCTTTGAATCTGCCAATTTCAATTGCTAAATTGCTCATAACGCCATCACAAAACCATATTGTACATATTATGCAAACATGACATGGCATCTGCGGGGAAAGTGCCACTTATCATACAACAATGTCCAAATTTGGTGCTTAAAAGTTGCCATTGTCCTGGGTGTCTCCACAAAACTGACAATATTTGATGAACTCTGTATGCATTTCTTTTGTAAGATGTGTTCAGTGTTTTTATGCTTTTAGTGATGAACCCGGTTGTTTTCCTTTCTTAGATCAACAAGATATGAATGATTCCTTATCCCTATTTATTGACAATTGCATTGCATCGAAAATGATAGAATCAAAGTGGCAATTAAATAAGATAAGTATTTACTATTGATATATGAAAGACGTTGTGGGCTCTTTCAGCAAGATGTGCTTTTGATGTATGAAATATAACATGCATTGCATATTTGTCAAGTAGGGAACTTGAGTAACATATTTTATCTTACTGAGGAAACCCTAGGCCTCCCCGATGAGCTTAAAAAATCACTCAGCATCTGCTCTCTTATTTTTCTGGTGGCAGACTATTCGACGAAATTTCTACTTTGCTCTCTTGATGAGAGTTTGTATGCAACCAAATCAACTTGCTAAATTCTTTGCCAATCTATCTGGCTGATAGCTCTCTTATTGGTAGCTCTGAAGACAGTCAGAATAGGCATCATTTTCTGGTACAGCTTCTGTGCTTGACTGCAAATCTCTTCTCTGTCTTCTTCTTCTGCATCATATATTTCATTGGTTGATCTTCAGTGTGCTGCCCTTGCTCATTGATTATGTGGTTGCTTCTCCATGCCAAAATATGGACTTCCTAGTTTGTCTTGCTTCTCCATGCCAAAAAGTGCATTTTCTAGTCTGTCTTGCTTCTCCATGCCAAAATGTGCATTTCCTAGTTTGTCAGTCACTGGTGTGTAATTTCTGCATATATTCTACTAATAAGGTTTTATACATGAGGCAAAATTGAGAAGTAACATATAGAGTCCCTTTGTTAAAAGACTTTATACTTGAGGGAATATTGGGAAGTAACACATACAGTTTTCTTGTTAAGGGACTCTGAATTTTAAGAACTCAAATAGCTTGTCATTCATGCTCTTACTAGACAACTGTATGGTGAGAAAAGTCCAATGTCTCTGGAAATTAATTAAAGGGGTGCCCCCTGTTGAAGCTTTGGGATAATCTCTGCCATACTAGGTAATCAAATCTGGGGACCAACATGATATGACTGAATGGCCTTACTTTTGCATTTTGCCGCCCTTAGCTACAAAAGAAATTTGTATCACATTGAAGTTCTGTATATATATATTTAGTCTATAGTATTTTGAGTTTTCATTTCTTAAATAATGTATGCATTAATATTTTGGAATGGAAACAACTAAATGTTTTTGGGCAAAACGTTTTCTCTCAAAAAGGTTCAAACAATTAAAATTTGCCTGAAATTGTTGCCCCCTACATGGCAGCATTGGTTTCGGTCAAAAAATTATGACTGAAATTAACTTGGGTAAAACAAATTCGCCTGGAGCATGAGAATATATTCTCATAGTCCAACACTGTATAGGTAGGCTCCCCACTTCACAATGGGGTAGGACCTTGCCTCTCTTCAAATTACTTTTGTGATAAAAAAATTTAAAAAATATTGTGGCGCTGTTTATCGTGATCTCATATGTGGCACTACATTTCCAAGCATCTAATTCTTTTGCCGCAAACTTTAATTGATGGCCTGGATATGCCAGTACCGTAAATTGGATCATGCTTTACGAATAGCCAAAATCTCTGTTGGAAAAGACATTTAGCAAAGCGGATGTTGGAAAGTGTGTGTTTACCATAGGAATAGGAATGGGGCAATCCATCATTGGGAAAGGAGCTGGAATCATTGATAGTACCACCAACTACTAATGCACATGGTTGGTGAGAATTATTCTACTTGCTATTGTGAAAAATGAAAGGCCTGATTTGGAGAGTTGAGAGCTGCTCTCTGCGTGATGGCAAATTTGTTTTAGGGGAAATAAAGATAGGGAGATGAAACCATGCAGAAAATAGCATGTAAATCATAATTGTGGAAGCTGAGTTGGCAGAAATAGAGTTTTCCATATGGCTCACTCCGACCAATGGAAAGTATTGGGACACTAAGAATTTTTGGGAGTTGGAATGATAGAAAATTTTAAATGCATGGAGGCTTGAACTATTAGTTTATATGTTCTTCGTGTTTTCTATCTTTTTTGAAATAGCTTTCCTTTCTTGACTAAGAATACCCTGCCTGCTTAATTCCCCTTATCGCATCCCCTTAATCTGACCCCTTAACTCCACTAAAGCAGTCACCTTATTATTTCCTGCCTGCTGGAACTATAGTGGAGGCCCAAACTATTAAAGGGTGATTAAATGTTTGCTATCTGACCAATGGAATCGTTGGGATTTGTTACATATATATCATTTTATAAATATGCAATGTACAAGTTGCATAATTTTTTTTTTGCTTGGCATTCAGACGGTGTGCAGAGGCGTTCACAGAAATCAAGCTAAGAGAACGCATGGTAAGCAAGGTCTTGGGCAGGGGAAACAAGGTCTCGGGGGTTGTGAATTCTTGAGAATCTCTGTAGACTGTAGGTTCCAGTTGGCAGTTAGGGTTCGAGTTGTACTTGCATGCTGCTCTTAGATGGCAATAATGGGAGAGATTTAGAAGAAATACATTTATGCTTTCAACAATGGTTAGTTGTTTTATTTGGAAACAAACATGGTTCAGGTGAGCTTATCTTCTCCTATCTGAAGCACCAGACCTGAGCAGCTTGTTCATCTGGGAACCTTCATGACCCAGAAAATTCACCTTTCCTGGTCTTCCAGGGAGAAGGAAATGGAGGTGTAGGCAGTAGGGATCCTATCCTATTCTCAGAAGTATTGGTAGCCGACTGATCCACTTCTGCTCTTACCCATTCCATATGCAGCCCAGGGGTTTTTACTGTGGAGAGGTGTAAAAGACATGTAATAGATGTTGTCCATGCTCTGCACGCATTAAAATGTTTGTTCCAATGGCTTATATTGCTTGACTGAAAAGTTGAAAATCTTCTCATGACCTGTAAGAGTAGGTAATGCATTCATACGACTTTTTCCATTCTATTTCAGCCTGTAAATGCATCTAAATATGTTTCACTTGTAGTTCATTTGTTCTCCTTCCCTAGACCTGCAGGCATTGTCCCATGTCTCTTGTCTGATATTGCATTATATTTAATCTAGAAGTGATAATATCTTGTTCCAACAACTTGAAATTCGTACTTGCTTATAAATATTTACTGGTAATGCTGCAAGACCACATTTCTTTGAGGTATTCTGTCAAACAGTTCACATACCTTGCTGCCCCAAAACATTTTGCATGCATGTCTGCTAGAGTTGCTTAGCTGGTCTAGTATACTTCTTGAAAAGCTGCCTTTGCATATGAATACAAATTTCCTTATTTTGTATCAACATTTACTGATCCATTTTGTCAAACAATTGTCATGATAGCTCTATGTTCATATTTTACATAAATGTATACTAAGACATTATGTCAGACAGTTTGCATGCATTTCTTCAAATCATTTGGTAAAATAATTCAGAGGGCAAAAAATGTAAATTAAGTTTTATAAAACTTTTCCAAAAAGAGAAGAAATTGTAGTCATGATCACTACCATGTTTGAGATGTTTCAAAGAACATTCATACCTATGTATCAACCCTTCCATTCTAGACTAGGCATGGGGGAGTCCATTCTTATTAACCTGCCAAAGCATTGTAATTACTTGGAGATTGCCAAACACTTTTTCAGTAATCTATTCGTTTGAATTCTTGTATTCTTCTACAAGTTGCATGCATGTTTTTAATGATATTTGCAGTTTCAACATCTCTTAGAAATAATTTTGTATGAATTCTTTTCAAATCTGTAAAACTACACTACCCATATCACTTTCATTTATAGGGGTGTGAGCTGCATTGCATACCAATTCTGGATTACCCTCTCTGGCTTTGGTAGTAATCTACTGTCAGTTTTTTGGGTTAGGGTATGTCTTGTCTCTAACACTTGTCTATCATACTTGTATCTATTACTGAGTTCCATTGACCTATTTTAATCACGTCTACAAGGTTGTATCCCCGAGTTCCAATTCACCTGCTTTGATCGCTCATGGATATTGGTATAGTTCCTTTCTTGATTGCTTAAAATTCCATCACTTCTCGTAATTTACAAATTTTATTTCCCATTTCAAATCTTGTATAGCTTCATATAAATTATTTTTAATTTGATAGAAAAAAGCTATTGGGATAATGTTGGGTATAAAACAATTAAATTAGTCCTATTCTTCTGTCCCATATATTTTAAGGTTGCATATTGCAGAAATACCTTGGCAACATAGATAAATTAGATTACTTCAATTTAACAGAACTGTCCAGATTTTAATGAATTAACAACAATATTTTCATTTACTTTGTCCATATTCCAATGGATTTAAGTAACTTTATAGCATCAAAGAGGTGGATAGAGTATTTGAAAACTAGTGGTCTATTCATGCTCATGAGCATAGTTTTAAAACTCGGCGACTCGCCGCGGACTCGCCACGGACTCGCACGAGTCTTTTGCTCGGACTCGGGAGTCTTTCGGAAGGACTCGTAGGCCCAGAAAAGACGCACGTGATGGGTTAAAAGTGACTTTTTTTTTGTTTTTCACTTCATTTTTATTTTTGTTTGGTTTTAGCAGGTTTGTAGGGTTTGAAGGAGTAGAGGGAAGAAGAAAAAATCAGAGAGAGAGATCTAGGTAAGGATTTTTTCTCTTTCTTTTTTTTTCATTTGAATCATTTCATTGTTTTGAAACTCAAAAAAATCTTGAAAAACAAGGGGATATGCTGCCAAATTTTTTTCTATTTTCTTTTCTAAGTTATTTTATCATTTTTTTTTCTTGTTTTTGAATGCTATTTTTTCCAAATGATTCATTGTCATATTTTTTGTTGATTTTCCATAAAACCCTGCTGAATTTTTTTTTTTCATGTTAAAGCAGCAAGGGCAAGTTCAACTCCAAGGGCAACCCCAAGGTCAGGAAGACAAAGAGATAAAGCATGGAAATATGGGATTGCAGGAAGCAAAAAGGGGGAGGTCACTTGCACCGAATGCACAAAATGGATGACTGGTGGAATCAATAGATTAAAATACCACCTTGCACAAATACCTGGATATGGTGTGGAGGCATGCCCCAAATCAACTCCTGAAATTATTAGAGAGATGAAGGCCATTCTTGCTGAGAATGATATGCATAAGGAAGAAAGGCAAAAAACAAGAGAAGCCATGGCAGCTGTAATGAATCCCACATTGTCCACTTCGGGTCCCATTGGTCACACTCGGGGTCGTCAGTCACTTTCATCTTTTGGTGACAATGAGGGTGAGGCTAGTGGCACTCCTGTTAGATCAAACCCTAATTTTTTTGTACCACACAATGTTCTAGGTGCACAACCTTCACTTGAAGGTACAGGATGGAATAAAGAGAAGCATCAACAAGCACGGATAGCAGCTTCAAACTTTTGGTTTTACAATAATCTATCTTTCAATGCAGCAAACAATGTGTATTGGGAAGGTTTTGTTAATGCAGTAATAGTTGCGGGTAAGGGGTTTAAGGCCCCAACAGGTCATGACTTCAGTGGGCCATTGCTAGAGAAAGCTGTGAAAAATACACAAGGTGTGGTTGATGATCAAAAAAGGTATTGGAAGAGAAAAGGATGCAGCATTTTATCTGATGGATGGATAGATGGATGGAATAGGACTCTTCTCAACTTCTTGGTGGCTTCAAATGGTGCAATGGTATTCATAAAGTCTGTTGATGCCTCAAATGAAATAAAAAATGCAAAGACTTTGTGTAATTTGTTGGATGGTGTGGTCCAGGAAGTTGGAGTTGAGAATGTTGTCCAAATTATCACGGACAACGCAGTTGCATATGTATTTGCAGGTAGAATGCTTATGGAGAGGCATCCTTCGATTACATGGAGTCCTTGTGCTGCACATTGCTTGGACTTGGTGCTAGAGGACATTGGGAAGATTGGATGGGTGAAGAAGGTGGTTGAAGATGCAAGAAGTGTCACCAAATTCATCTACAACCATACTTGGGTGCTTGCTTTGATGAGAAAACACACAAATGGCAAGGACCTTGTGCGACCTGGAGTGACACGATTTGCTAGCCACTTCATCACTTTGCAGAGCATTCTTAGTGCCATTCCTCATCTTAAGCAGATGTTTGTGTCAAATGCTTGGTTGGGGTCTGCATACTCCAAAAGACCTGAAGCAGAGAAGATTGTGAGCATTGTTTTTGATGAAGGGTTCAATAAAAGTGGAGAGGAGTTGACTACGGTAAGTAACAAACACAAAAGTAAAGTTTATACAATCTTGTCTATTTGCTGATTTTATTTTTTAGGGGTTGATTTTGTACTAATTTAAAATTTGTTTTCATTTTTTTAGGTGACAGAACCTTTGGTAAGGGTTCTTCGTATGGTGGATGGAGAGGGCATGCCGATGGGTTTCATTTATGAGGCCATGGATAGGGCCAAAGAGGCCATTTCACATTACTATCGTAGAAATACAATAAAATGTGAAATCCTTTGGCGCATCATTGATCGTAGGTGGACAAACCAACTCCACCAACCAATACATGCCTTCGCCTACTTTTTGAACCTGAAATTCTACTTCTCTGATTCATTTAGGGCTGATGAGGAGGTCATGGCAGGTGTTATTACATGCATTGATAAGATGACACCTGATCCCAAGTTGAGAGACAAGGTTCTTGATAAGTTGGAGGTGAGATTTGACATTTGCAATTGCTCTATCTTTATTTATGAATTCGGAAATGTTCATTATTGAATTTGAGCTTGACACTTTGAGTATCTATTTCTGAATTTGGAAATGTTCATTGTTCAAGATCTACAAAAGTGCAGAGGGGAGACTCTTCTCATCACAACTAGCAATTGATAGGAGAGGAAAACAACAACTAGGTTTTCTCAATTCTAATATTTCTAAATGTTTTTTGTAGATTTATGGTGGGAGAATTATGGTGCTGACATGCCTAATCTTCAAAAGATAGCTATCCGTGTTTTGTCTCAGCCATGCAGTGCTTCTGGGTGTGAACGAAATTGGAGTGTATTTGAGAGCATTCACACAAAGAAGAGAAATAGATTGTCACAAAAGCGGCTCAATGATCTAGTCTTTGTTCGGTACAACCTTCGCCTTCAAGTTAGATAGGTGGAGGGTGTTTCACATGAGGCCATTGACTTGGAAATTGATCCATATGGTGATTGGACCATGAATGAACAAAATGATGGTGACGATGTCCTCCTTACCGAAGAAGAAATTGCAAAAATAGAGAGAGGAGCAGCACAAGATGCAGAAGGAGCAAGATCGGATGAAATGGAGGATGAAGATGAGGACAAAGATGAGGACTTTGACTTTGAAGAAGAATCATCTCACCATTTAGATACCACAACACCCACTGCTACTACTTCTAGCTCAAGGCCTGAAAAATTGAGCTATATTAGGAAAAATACAAAGAGGAAGATGTAGTCTTCTCTTTGGTTTGTTCATTCACATTGTTGTTTTTCACATTTGGAGTTGGACTTGGACATATCATTATATGTAATTTTGTGAACATTTATATACTTATGCTGCCATTATGGTATTATACATTTTAGAGTTGAAAGTTGAAACTTGAATATGCTGCAAAACTTGAATATGCTGCCATGAATGATGAAATTTCAAATATTGCATGTTTGTAGATCATATGACATGTGTAATGTTTCAATTATGGCACTTATGTTCTCTAAATGCATTAATTTCTTTATGTTTTTTTTGTAAAACTACGGTTTTTTTGCCGAGTCTTTCGCGAGTCTTTCACGAGTCCGAGTCTGAGTCCAAATTTTTGGCTTGCCGAGTCCGAGATTTTCAACTATGCTCATGAGAGATGAGTTCTTGTGTTACAACTCATTAAACATGGGCCAAGTTAGATTCACCCAAGAGTATGTAGCTGAATCCTGAAAAGCTATATCATATAATCTAATGCACTGTGAAAAGACCACTATAAAAATTTATGGGATTAATGATTCTGCATGAATAACAGAATATCAACTAAGAAGTAAAACTAATAGAAAGTGGCTTCAAGGTTTATAACTTTTTTTTAATTGAATACCTTCAACATCCTGTTGGTACCATATGCATGGAGGATAGACCTTCTTTTGTTGGGGGTCAAGGATTGAGAGTTATACATTTTGCTAAATTTGTCTGGGACTATTTTCATTACACAATCGGCCAAGCCTTGCTTTTTTTGGCCTAGAGTCTATTTTTGAGTATTTGGATCGACAGTAAAAGGTTTCAGGAAACTGGGTAATAATTTATAAAAATCTTAGCTAGAAGACTCACATGGACTTGGGGCTACTTGTGAGTCAAATGAAACCATGCTGATCCTTCAAGGTTTCCTTGCTAGTACTGTTCTGTATAGTTGCTGTGACTTGCCCAAGTTTTATCAAAAACATGCAATTTTTACAGTCTGATTTGTGATTTTTTTTGATCCGTATCTGATTTATGATTTTTATATTCCATAAATTATAAAGGCTTTTTTGCAGATTGCAAACAGTTATGAAGGTTTTTAAAGCTGCATGGGGTGTCTGACTCTGAACATCCCTCCACAGCTGTGAATGAGGCTTTTACTGTCCTGAGTGAAGGGACAGTGCTGAAAGTTTTTTACAATACGGGCAGGATGGCATCATTTCTCAGTCACAGGCAGAAGGAAATTCAGATGACAGAGTAAGAAGGGGCTCCAAAAGGAATATGATGCAGAGGTGCTCCCTCGAGCATTTGATTTCAAAACTTAAAATACTCAAGACAGTAACAGAGACAACAATAAAATATAATTTATTTCTTCAAATGTGCAAACCCAATATTTACAGTCCTGGCCTCTCAGTGGCCTTTCTATCTGTACAATTTTGATACCAATTGGTGCAAAGCAACTCTTTATAAACTCAGACCATGCAGCCAATTAATGTTAAGTTTGTCTTGGACTGTAATCCCTATTCCACGCAAGTTCTCTATTTCACCCTCTCATCTTTTCTCACACATCACTCTTGCCCTTAGTCTTCTTTCTTTCCTTGCACAATTCAAACTTTCCTCTGCTCAGTGTGTTACGCAGGTCTCCCTCTTCTCTCTTCGCAACCACTCCAATCTCCTTTTTACTTTCTTACGCACCACCAACACAGCTGTCTCCCAAGTCTCCTCTTCTTGGGTCGATTCTGCTTGAAACCCCCCTCGTTCCTCTGTTTTTAAGCAACTAAAATAATCTGCACTGCTGCCAGAGAATAGTTCATGACTAATCGATGACTCCCAGCCTTCCATCGGCCCCTGTGACCTTTGATTTCCTTTCCACCTCGATGCCCATCCACCGCTGGGAGTTGAATTGCATTAGTTCAAAGTTTGTAAAGCCTTTCTAACAATTCCATTTTGTACATATCCTCCAATCAATGCAGTCAATGAGACCACATTTCATTGAGGCATTTCTTTAGAAAGCCTTATCCTCACATTCCATGAGTTAGGCATTTTCTCAAACAGTTCTGCAGCCTTCTTTATGCTTTCACTTTTTGCATACATATCAATCAGGGTATCAAGGCATCTCTAAAAATTCCTTTTTCAAATATTCTTTGATGGAACTCCATACCCTGATCCAAAGCTCCCACCTTAACACTGGCCGCGAGGGTGCTGGCAAAAGTTGTGGAGATTGGCTTTACACCAGCCAATTGCATTTGCTTCAAAGATTATGTATTACTACACTTCATTACTCTGAGGCATTTCGGGGAAAACATTTCAGCCTTGTCAACCATTTTGTGAATATCTCATGATCCCAAGAACCAATGTCTCCATTTAATTCAAGTAATGAGATTGTAGAAATTTAAGAGGTTTAGGTGCTCATGTCATAGAGCTACTCTGCAAAGCTGAATGGCGAGATGTCAAAATAAAACCAAATGAACGAAAATTTAAGAGAACAAACTGGAAATCGTTTTGGTGGTGCTGATTACCAATTCGCCCGGGTGCTCTTGCACCAGAATTCAATATTTCAACAACTTTATCAACACCAGAAATAAACTCTAAATGCATCATAATATACCGACCATTGGTTTACCTTATGCAAATAAAAAATTTATAAGAAATTTTCAGATAATCTTTTACTATGAAGGGCACTTTCTGGATATTACACAAAATTAATTTCTGTGAAGGGAATAGACTGTCACTTTATCAAAATAATAAAATATATCTAGTAACAGATTAGATCAATAACCGGATGATGAAAATTCATAGTATTTAAGTTCGTATCATCAAGATATCTGATTAGTTAATGAAAATTAATGGTGTTTAAGTTCGTATCAACAAGATTTCTGATTAGTTAATATTCAAGGCATCTTTCATGTCTTGGGAATTCTCTTCATCCTGATGATGAATCACGGAGTGTGATTAGAAACGTTGATGGAAAAATATTCACACAATGGAATCCAGAAAAAAATACACTAGAGACACCTAATAATTGTTATATCATTAGATGTTCCTAAATTGAGGGATTAGTATATAATCTCGATTTTTTTCTCATCACTGCCTACAAACTGGAAGATAATTTATAAGAATTATAAATATAAGAGTGTGAAGCTATGGGATCTTCTGAACGCATACATCTATAGTTTGTAAATTATAAAATTTGAATTGTAAATTTGAAAACTCAAAATCTGGTTTCAATATGCAAGGTGAGTACATCCTAAACATTCCAAGGCATGGGTTTCTTTTCACTGCAAACTTTTATCTAACTCTACATGTAAACCTAGCCACTCTTGAGAGATGGAGGCTTTGAGGGAATTTGAGAACCTCTCAAATGACTTTTGAGTCACTTTCAAGTGTTTATTTTTTAAAGCCCTCCATCATATATCCTTTCTACTTTATTCTGGACTACGAGTTTCTTCCATATTGTTTTGGCATATATTTAATTGTATACCCAATTGTCTTCGTTTAGTAGTTAGTTTGTTATTTTGTAGTGCTCTTTGAGAAATATTTCTTCACTTGTTGTTGATGTCGTCTCCGACAGTGTCTCTATGATGATATTATGGATTGGGTGTCGTTCAGCGTGTTTTGGGAACAATTAAACCAGATTCTTTATTGCCCCTAGGTTAGTAATTAATGGCTTGAATTTTTCGAATTGGTTTGTTGGTAAAATTTCAAATCGTAAACCAAATTTTTTCTTTAGTATTCAAGATTGTGTGTAACTTGGCTACTCATGTTAGTGTATTATATAAATGGTTTGCCGTGAGAGAGGTTTGTTAATGGTGTGTTTCTATGCTCGATGTTTCTGAATCAAACTGCATAGCATGTTTAAATTCTAAAGTTTTATATGTACCTACTAGGCCCATTATCAGTGAAATGGTGAAATCAATTACATTTTATAAATGTTTCAAGGAGTTCTAAATAAAATACCGTTAGTACAACTGTGTATTTTGATTTTTGAGAGCGGTTCTACATAAACCTCGAGGCATCCTTGCTAGCCTTTTAGATTCAGCCAAAACATTTATAAATCTACGAATCCAATGAACAAGAAGCGAGTTCCGTAAAATGACGACTTCGCAAGAATCATATGAAGGAACAACATAAAAAATAATGATCTATCGTAAAACTATTCCAATAGCATTGAAATTAAGAATGTATATTGCATTCACCAATAAGCATGAAGTTGACTAATGGGTATAACTAGGGTTGCTAAAAGAACTTGAAATATTGACTCACTTGTACATTAAGTATAATTTCTTTATGATTATGTAAGAGTGTTTGTCTATAATCACATCTTGGATTTTGGATTATGTTATACAGCCATTGGCATAAGGGAGAAACCATATATTAGTGTTTTATGGTGATTTTATATAACTTCTTTCCTTGCTATAGTGACATTGAGATATTGGGAACTTCCATGTGAAAATTATAGACATGTCTGAATTTGAGATTGTATGACCTTGGGTTTCAATGGCTGCCTCCTCAACTGTCAAAATCAATCTCCTCACTTAAGGTAGTCGCCTAACATTGCACTCTCTTCTCAAGAGTCACTTTCAACATTCTAGAGGTGCCCATTGGAGAGAGCGCTAGACCTAACAGCTCTTGAAGATCAAAAGGTGAGACACAACTTTATGCTTTTACGTTGCCTTGTTTATTTTCAGCATCAAGGAATATTTTGCTCAGCTTTATGCTAGTCTGTGAGAAGGATTTATTTGTTCATCCCCTTGGTTGTGTCTATGTCTAAATATCACTCTTTGAACTATCATTGTCTTCTCCTTTCTTGGCCTCTATGTAGTCTTCAACTCAGCTTATGTATGTATCAAAGTTTTTGGTCTTTGATGGATGTCATTGCCTTTGTAAACAAATTTATTTTGTTGTCCTTTTATACATGTGTATTGGAAGGATGGATTGATTGTGCAAAATTACAAGAACAATGTTGAAATGAGTGGTTTGTTAATTTGTTCATATTGAATGCAAATGATAACGATTTTTTACACTAAAATGATAAACTTAATCTATGTTTCAACACTTGTATTCTTTCTTCTAGTTGCGAACATAATTTTAATAAACATATTAAGCATGATTGTAACCTATCAAGAACTCTTCTTGTGTTTCTTTTTGTCATTTATTTGTTTTGCATTCTAATCTTTTTTCAATTTAAAATAATTTATGATCACTCTTTTTCTATTACAAATGTTAACAAAGATCTAATTCTCTATTATCAATCTTTTATTTATCTCTTTGTTGAAATGACTATTGACTTATTATATCTGAACATTGTCAACTACACTTTGCAAACCTTGCAAACTTCATTCCACATGCACGATTAAAGCCATTAGAGATTTCAGACAACATACATTTTTAGACATAGCACTAACATCATGACGTACTTGCTCTGACAACATTTGGCAAAAACTATGTTGCAATGCAGCTCTTGTTCCATTCGAATTTTCATTTAGAATACAAATTGCCATGTAATTTCTCATTGTTTCTTTGATTGCCATGTTTGTCAATTCGAAGCTTGCGAGTATTCACCTTCTCCAATTAAACCCTACATCTAGACATACACATACTTGCATACATACCCTTTTGCTTGGATTTTTCCATTGCTAGGTGTACCATGGCGTAGCATGTTTAATTGTGGGTTATTGTTGTATGCATTTAATTCTATCTAGCTATGTTTTTGGGAGCAATTTATTTTGTGTCGTCTTTGTGGTATCAAGACGATAATAATCAACATGGGTGTAGTAATTGTTATGTGACTTTTTCTCCAAGAGAGAATCAAGTTTTGAAATAATAAGTTGAGAATTAAAAAGGAAGAGAAAAATAAAGGATAGTATAATCCTTTGGTTAAAGGAAAGATTAATAAAGAATATTTATGAAAAACTCTCTTAAAGAGAGGAATAATTATATTTATTAAAAGATAATTAAATGTGACCTTTCAAAAAGGGTGTGATGGTTTGGAAATCGCCCCTTAAAAATTTATATATGGCATTTATGTGAGACTTGGAAAAGGGGCATGGAGATCACTCATGGAAGAAGAAGAAGGTGGTGGCTTGGTGGGCTATGAGCATTAGTGAGAAGGGGCACACAACATGTGTCCAACTTGGCGTTGTGTCCAACTTGGGGTACAATATACACCTGGGAGTGTCTTGACTAGGGTTGTGATTTGTATGTTGTGAAAGCATTGCAAAGTTCTATATAAGAACCGATTTCCTTTGTGGGGTGCTATAGCCGTAAAGGATCCAAGGCCACTGGAATCTTTTTAGAGTGAGAATGACTATTCATGTGCTTGCGATTAAGATAAGTATTCGAAACCTTGATGCTATAAGACATTGAGAAGGATTTATATATGATTTGATGATAATATGGTTGAGTTATTGGTTTGGATGTTGGATTGTTTTTAGTATGACAGGCATTGTGAAGATATTTTCAGAGGATTCCAGATGTTTGTGGTAATCCGCGAAGGTATTAGTGATCATTGTTAAAATAGAGTAGCAACTTTTGTGTAATGATAAAATGCATTTAAAGCAAAACCCTAAGTAGTTGAGGTTAATAAATAAATTAGGTTTTCAAATTCATTTCAATCATTTGTAATCTTGCGAATTTGAGAGCTATTATGTGCGAAGGAAGTTTTCTAGTACAAGCCCTAGTGATAGTGTGTTTCAAGGTATATTGCAAATTTGTTTTGTTTTGTTTGTTCAAAATGGTTGCATCGATTGTTGTCAACATGTCTTTGAAGCCACAGTTGCAATTAAAATCCTATCCTTTTGTGGTGACAGAGAAAGATATAGAATGTTATGTTGTATACATGGAGGATGTTAGGGCATACAACCATGCACCATTATTAAGGCCAATCATGTGAAGTTTAATGATTTGTGGAAACAACTGGTAGAAGACAACTTGATGACATTCAAATAGAAGTATAAGCATATTTAAAAGATGGGTCTAAATATTTGGAAGGAGTTCCCTGACTTTAGCTATGAGCATGCATGCATAAGGATGATTTTGACTCACATTTATGAAGATGTGATGTATTTGGATTGGCTACATAGAATCATGAAGGATGCCATTAAGGGCCTTGAAAGGTTTGAGCTCCTTCGGTATTGTCCCTATTCTAAAGATGGTTAAGAATGAGATGATCACTCAGTTGATTGATTTGACTTTTGATAAGAGAGCAATGACCGTTGAGGATATCATTGATTTAGGTGTCTTGTCTATAAACAAGGGTTGGTATACAAGATATATATCAAAATCGTGATGGTTCTTCCACCGCCACAAGCATATACTCTGCATTATAAATGGGTGTCGAAGGTGAAAAGTTTGATCTATGTGAGCTAATGAGACAATAACTGCTTGATAATCTGGAGAGGACCAAGAACACAAAGTATCCATTCAAGTATGGGTCCTTGATCATTTGTTTAGCATTTATGTTAATGAATGACTTTCCAGGGATTAGGAGTAACGTATGGGACAAGTTCCACCTTATTGGAGTTCAAATTAAGGAGCATATTAGGAGTTTTAACAAAGACACAAAGGCATACAACACCCTATATTCATGGTGGTTTAAGAATTTCCAAGATAAGATGCAAGTGATGGAGAGGATTCCCATCAGTTTGGTCTGCAAATATAGAAATGAGATCACCTTTTTGGTTAGCAAGGAGCATTGCTACATTGAGGTAGTTGAGCCAAGGGTTTCTTGGCTACTTGAATTACCTTATGAGATATTAGAGTATGGGGAGAAGAATATGGAGACATTGTTGCAGGTACCTGTAGATCCACAAGTAGAGAAATTTGGACTACAATTGAGATTTTGAACAAGATGATCATGAAGAAGTAGGAGGCTGGACATGCAAAGCAGATGGAGAACTTATACAAGAAGATAAATATACCCATGGTGGAAGAGGCCTTTGGAAAGAAAGTGCAGAGGAGAACTAAGTCAATTTCTACTTCTCCTCTTGTGAAGATTGGTTCCTCCAGAACCCTAGTGAGAGTAGTATCAAGTGAGAAGAAAGGTTAATGACCTAAAGAAAAGGCAACAAGAATAAAGGAAGGTTCAAAGATAGATGTGGACAAAGTAGACAACAACAACAACACAATGAAGACATACAAAAAGAGAATTTGGTTATAAGGAAGAGGCTTATAAGTACAAAAGTTGAAGAGGAAGATATTGAAAGTGAAGACGACACTATAACTCTTAGCCAGATAAATAGAACCAAGGTCTCTCTGGCAGAGACCCTAGTCAAGAAAAGAAAGGAGAAGGAAGTAAATAAGAAAGAAATAAAAATAGTAATGAAAGAATCCAATGTGTGGACACGTGCATTAGATATGATATGTAGTCCTTTATCCCATGAAGACAGAGCTAAAATTGTCCATGCTCTCGATACAAAGTTCAAAACCAAAGATAGAGTCAATATCATTATGGGAGAAGATCCATATGATTGTTAAAGGATGGCTAAATACACAGAAGATGCAACAACTGAGGTTGTGAAAGAGATAAATAAGACTTTGTCTTCTCCTACAGAGAAGACAAACACAAGTACTAGTCTAGAAGTGGGTACTATTCAAGTTGATTCTGAGAAGAAGACAAATGTGGAGATAGGTGGTGATGGAGGTTCAAAAACTGGTCTAGGTGATCAGATGGTGATCGACAAAGGAGTTGAGACTTTAGGTGAGAAGATTCTGGAGGGTATGTGCATAAAGATGGTTGTTAGAAAAGTGGACACCACCCAAAAAAACCATGAAAAAACAAGCAGCGTGTACGCAGTTCTAAAATTTGAAATCACTGTGTACGCGCTTAGGTCCGTTGTTCCTGAGCCTAAAGAAAGATACTACATACGCGTTGTCTTGAGGAAAGTGAGCGTGTACGCGCTGCTTTTAGGAAAGTGAGCGCGTACGCACTCTAAGCCCTAAAAAACCGCGTACACGGTACCTATCAAAAAAAGTTTAAAAAAAAGGATTGGGTCTTATTTTCCCCATGACCATAACATTTTTTCCTCCTTTTTCTCCACGAAACCGCGAACGGGATGCCAAATTTCTCCACCAAACGTTATGGATCAAGGTTAGTTTTTCTTAATTTTTGTCTTTCTTTCTCGTTTATTCAATTTGTTTTACGTTTTGAATTTAATTTCATTTGTTTTGATTAAGTTTTTTTATTTTTTGTTTCAAAAACCAAATTCTGATAATCCACAACAACAAAAACAAAATGCACCTCCTGAAAACCCCGAACAAAACCCACAAGATACACCTCTAGTTCCTCCTTTTGACTATACACTTGAAACATAGGAGCAATTGATTAATCAGTTAGGGCAAAACACATCTAAAATAAATAGACTGATTAATAAATTGAAAACATCTGAGCTTGAGCATCATAAATCCCTCACCACTAGCTTAGAAACATTAGCTAGTGGTGTCACAGTCGTTTCCACACAAATTACAAAATGGGGAAACTTTAGGGATATGTGTTGTCAATACTATGCTGATGGGTTATCATACAAGGGAGTGAAAAACAAAAATATTAGTAAACAACAAATATGTGCCCTTTTTGTTGATCCTAAAACTGGTCAGTCGTTACCTCTTAATGCAAAGAGGTTTCCCATACATTGGTGTACCAATGTGCAGATGAAAAATCTTTTTTGGCAGAGGTGGTGGATGCTCTTTGATGATCCATCTTGTAATAATTATGAGGTGCCATTGTATTTTTTGAGAAAAGTATATTGTGAGTTTGTCCTCAATGTGCGACCAAACTATTTTGACATGAGAGAGTTTCATGGTAGAAGTGGCGGGCAACTCTGCCCAAGATAGATCTGGAGCCCATAGGCGAGTAGCTCCGGAGAGTCATCGTCCCCTAGCACCAAAACCCAAGGTGCATCAGGTTGTCCTAGTAGAGCTGAAAGAGTCGATGGAGCTACAGACTCTTTAAGAGGCCACAACATGGACTGGTGCCATCATCCAACATGGGACATAGTTAGCACACCCTCTTGTACTAGATGATGAGCCATTAGTTGCTTTAGGTGGTGATAGAGAGCCCATTCAACATGTGTGTGTCAGTTGGTCAGGTATATGCTCAGGGATGAATGACTCAGCAGCTGCAGATGGATCCACACCTCATTCGTGCACGATTTGTAGGAGTAGATGTCAGACCCGCATGACTAAGGATGTGGCACTGATAGAGGAGTTGATGGACATGTTGTTTGGCCATCAGCCGCAGACATAGGTGTGTTGATTTGAATTCATAGCATTTTATTTATCAGTCACTTTAAATTTGTAATTACATAAATGAAATTTTCATTTATACATCAATTTAAATTGATACAAATAATATGCATTTTAGGATGCAACAACGGTATCCCATACTCCTCCTGCAATTACTACAGCTGCAACTTTGATGCCTGAGGTATACATTTTATAACATGTTAAAATAGAATAATACACTTTGAATTCAAAAAAATTCTAACTTGGCTTTTGAATCGTCGTTTTGTAGCCATTTACAGAGCCGCGTACTACATCAAAGAGGCTCGATTTTGATGATCCACCACAAGTTTAGGATCATATAGTGTTAGTTATGGTCATAGAATGACCAATACATGTAGATATATTCTACATTTTTATTGTATATCGATTTGGACATGACATATGCCACATTTATGTAATCCTTGTATTGACTTGGCAGACATGCCTTTTTTTGATATATATATAAATGTTGATATTCAATCCAATAAATGTGTACTGAGTTCATTATTGTGTATTTGTTGTAATTTGTGGCTTTCCTTTTATAAAGTTAATTGATCATTTGCTTATGTAATCAACAATATGAATATAAACAACAAAAATCTATGATATAAAACATTGCAATTGTGGAATATGATTTGATAAAAATTTTAAAATGTTGAATTAACCTTACAAAACTCCTTGTATTCAGTTCATTATTGTGTATTCGTTGTATTTGGTGGCTACCCTTTTATAAATTTAAATGAATATTTGCCTATGTAATCAACAATATGAATATAAACATAAAAAATCAACAATATGAATATAAACAACAATATGTGTGTGGTGCGAGAGCACCCTCATGCTCGCAATGGTCAAATTTTGGTTCTCGTGTTTGGAGTCATTTGGATCAAAGATGTAAAAGTTGCTCAATTGTTGTCAAAGTTGCTCAATTGTCGTCAAAATTGTCAAAGTTATCAAAGTTTGGTTTCATTTGGATGAAATATGTAAAATTTGCTAAGTTGTTGTCAAAGTTGCAAGATAGGCTAGAATTGATTTAGTTCATCGTGTGTATAAACTAATGTCATGAGCACGTCTGGGTGGGTAGGTTAGCACTAGACATGCTCCTCTTGTGCATCCCAAAGCGTCAGAACATCGAGAGTCATACCCTACTGACGCGATCTCTCAAGTGCCCTGAGTCCACAAAAATGTCAAATTTTGACGGATTGTTTCTTCCAATCCCGGATACATATGATCGAACTGTTTGAACCTTTGGGGTCACGTGAGGCTCCTCTACAATGGCTGATCTCGGTTTTTGACAACTCAGAGTCATTTTCAATTGGTAGCATTTTTTCGCCTGTTGCAAAAATCGTCAGTTGCAAGGTAGGCTAGAATTGATTCGGTTCGTCGTGTGCACAAATTGACGTCACGAGCACGTCTGAGTGGGTAGTTTTACGCTAGGAATGCATCTCTCGTGCATCCCAAAGCATCGAAAAGTCGAGAGTCGTACCCTACCGACACGATCTCTCAAGTGCCTTGAGTCCAAAAAAATTTCAAACTTTGATAGATTGTTTCTTCCAATCCAGGACACATATGATCGATCTGTTTGAACCTGTGGGGTCATGTGAGACTCTTATACAATGGCCTATCTCAGTTTTTGATGACTCGAATCCATTTTAAATTGGTAGCATTTTTTTGCTTGCTGCAAAAATCATTAGTTGTATGCAATGCAAAGTTACAAGATAGGTTAGAATTGATTTGGTTTATCTTGTACACAAATTGACGTCACGAGCGCATCTAGGTGGGCAGGTTTACACCGGGCATCCTCCTCTCATGCATCCCAAAGCGTTGGAATGTCAAGAGTCATACCCTACCGACATGATCTCTCTCAAGTGCCCTAAGTCAAAATAAATGTCAAACTTTGACAAACCATTTCTTCCAATCCAGGACACATATGATTGATCTATTTGAACCTATGGGGTCGCGTGAGGCTTCGCTACAATGGCCTATCTCAGTTTTTGACGACTCGAAGCTATTTTCAATTGGTAGCATTTTTTTGCTTGCTGCAAAAACCGTCAGTTGCATGCAATGCATAATTGCAAGATAGGCTAGAATTGATTTGGTTTGTCATGTGCACAAATCGACATCACGAGTGTGTCCCGGTGGAAAGGTTTATGCTAGGCATGCTCCTCTCGTGCATCTCAAAGCGTCGGAACATCGAGAGTCATACCCTACCGATGTGATCTCTCAAGTGCCCTGAGTCTAAAAAATTATTAAACTTTGACAAACTATTTCTTCCAATCCATGATACATATGATCAATCTATTTGAACCTATGGGGTCGCATGAGGCTCCTCTACAATGGCCTATCTTGGTTTTTGATGACTCAAAGCCATTTTCAATTGGTAACATTTTTTCGCCTGCGGCAAAAACCATTAGTTGCATGCAATGCAAAGTTGCAAGATAGGCTAAAATTGATTTGGTTCGTCCTGTGCACAAACTGACGTCATGAGAGTGTGTAGATGGGCAAGTTTACACTATCCATGCTCCTCTTGTGCATCCCAAAGCGTCGGAACATGAAGAGTCATACCCTACCGATGCGATCTCTCAAGTGCCTTAGTCTTAAAAAATGTCAAACTTTGACGGACTGTTTCTTCCAATCCAGGACACATATGATCGATCCGTTTGAACCTGTGGGGTCGCGTGAGGCTCCTCTACAATGGTCTATCTCAGTTTTTGATAATTCAGAGCCATTTTCAATTGGTAGTATTTTTTTGCTTGCTACAAAAACTGTCAGTTGCATGCAATGCAAAGTTGCAAGATAGGCTAGAATTGGTTCGGTTCATCGTGTACACAAATTGACATCACGAGAATATCCAGGTGGGCAGGTTTACACTAGGTATGCTCCTCTTGTGCATCTCAAAGCAAAAAAACGTCGAGTCATACCCTACTGATGCGATCTCTCAAGTGCCTTGAGTCCAAAAAATTGTCAAACTTTGATAGACTGTTTCTTTCAATCCAGGATACATATGATCGATCCATTTGAACCTGTGGGGTTGTGTGAGGCTCCTCTACAATGGCCTCTCAGTTTTTGATGACTTGGAGCCATTTTCAATTGGTAGCATTTTTTCCTCTTCTACAAAAACTGTCAGTTGCATGCAATGCAAAGTTGCAAGATAGGCTAGAATTGATTCCGTTCATCCTATGCACAAACCAACGTCATGATCACTTCCGGTTGGGAAGGTTTACGCTAGGCATGCTCCTCTCGTGCATCCCAAAGCACCGGAATGTTGAGAGTCATACCCTACCGACGTGATGTACAAGTTGCTTGACAACTTTTTTGACAATTTTTTTGGCAATAATGACTTTTTTTGGCTTAAATTGTATCTAGACTCAATCTATGACTTCTATGACCTGATAATGACTCAAATAATTATCCATGATTATACAAGAATCAATAATTCTCATGATTGACCTTATCAATAATGGTCATGATTGACCTTATCACATCACATAAACTCAAAACATAGTCACAAAACATAGACACAAAAAATAGTCACAAAACATTGTCACATATTATTAAAAAAAATGCCTCTAAATATGGTCAAATCATCTCTTGGCTATTTGAATATACAAAAAAAATGTCTTACAAATCATCTCATGGGCTTTTATAAAAAAATTGGCATTACAATATGTGCGATTCAGCTCATCGCCATTTTAATATACAAAATTTGGCATCTAAATATGTACAAATTAGCTCATTGTCATTTAAATATACAAAATTATGCCCCTAAACATGTACAAATCAGCTCATGGGCATTTATATATACAAAAAACAAATATAGAACAATTCGTCGACGATATATACAAAATTCTCAAAATCATTCTACTCTGAACCGTAGAATCAATCAAGTGAGCCTTCAGGATCGACTATAACCCGTATTGTGTCAAGTATTGCCTTGTAGTCAGATTCACAAACTTTCCATAAAATATTGTTGTGAGGTCTACCACGATACTTCATCAAATGAATATTTGTTGCAACAACAAGGTTAGAGAAATGAAGAATATGTCTGTGTGTTTCAAAATCCTTGAACAACCAAACATCAAAATTCTTGATAGGGTATCTCCTAAGTCATGCTTTTGTCACGACAACAGACCCTATTGGGTACTCAATACCCTCTTCGTCAATGATTATGGTTGTCAATTTTCTTTTAGGCTCAACACAACGACACAAATAGTAATTCATTCCTTCTTCATTGTTCTTTTCTGCAACAACTACATACACATGACCTACATTTTATAAAGTGATAATTAATACCAAAAATAAAGTGTGATGTACAACAAAATGAACCAATAAGAATACTTGCAAAAAAATTAACTCAAAAAATCACATGAATCCACTAGGTCGAATACATGGTCAAAACCGACTGATGTCTCCATCTGGCTCAATTATAGTGCTTTGGGAATTTGATATGTATCAATGGGAACCAACGGTCTAGATACCATTTGTCAACCCACTCTTGTGATTCACATTCTTCCCACTAACAATACACGCATGAAGAGCAAAAACATACCATCTGTCTCGTATAAATTAGTAGTGAAATTGCATTTGAACTCAAAAATGAGTGCATGTCACTCAATCCTGCAACTGTACAACAATCTAGATAGTTTTCAATGTTAGATTCAGTGATCAATCAAAAATATCTATGAACCATTGATGTACCTAGATTACCTGGACCCATCGTAAAGTTACACCATTGCACAATTGTTTCTGCATCTATCAACTCAGCACCACCTTCATACTTCAATTCTTCTCTAGCTAGGGCTCTTTTTACACATGATCCTGCACCATCGTTCTCTCCCTTACCATGTCCATCTTCAGTGAAACTTCAAAAATGTTGTACACTGCTTCTCATATGCATCCTTGTCAACCAATAAAACATCCTTGCATTCTTGAATTGTACGGTGCAATTATCTGACCATATTAAATGTCGGTTGTATTGTATGTTTCTTTCCTTTAAATTATCATAGAAAACTTTAAAGCATCCTTGTACAAACTTCGATGATTGAGTACGATCCTCACTTATGTAAAAATGATACTCTCTTACAAACTTTCTATCCTCCTCTATGCTATCATCTGCATGCATGAATGTTATGTGTAGAAAAATAGAAACTTGTGAAGAATGATAATACATAGATTGCACTTCATTTTGAGGTTGTAGTGTATAATTTTCAGCAAAATCAATGATAGAGAGAATGGTGCCAAGAGGAAATGTGTACTTACATAAATTGAATTTCTCATCTAACCATCGAGCTCTATGTGTATGCATTAGGTACTCATAAACTGGTTTCTCTTGAAACATTTTTCATAAATTCAACTACACATATATCGTTTTTCACTAGCTCACATTTCTTCAAATCTGTTCCATCTTTAGCTCCATATGTGACTGTCTTGTATTTTCCAAAAGAAACTAGTTTCATACCAATTTCATTTGTGCTCTCCAAATGTACACATCTTGGTAAATGTTGCAAACCATCACATATAGCACAAGAACCTTCCAAACAAGACATCTTATAATAAATGCAACCATTATGTCTATTACATAGCACACTTGAAATAAATTCTCTTACCGACTTAGGAGGTACTTGTATATTGCATTCCTGCAAAACATCGTTAGTGTGCAAAGTAGAGCAAATATGACGAAAAATATCATAGTACATGGAAAATTCAATATGCATCCTACAACAACACGTGGTGTGTACATGATTAATCTTAATATAAAAAGGTTTTGCCATTTCAAAAAAACTTTGAGATTTTCTTATTTGAGGAAACTTTTCAAGGAATCTTTCATAAAATTTTGTTTAAGTCATATCCAAATAGTGTTTGGCATGTGACTCATGATTTGTAGACCCGATTCGCCTTCTAACAACATATCTTTGGTTGGGTGAAACTTTTGTGTTGTCATGCCAAAAAAAATTAATTAATGTTCTTAGTGCATCAACAACAACCTTATCTTTGCGTGGTAGTCTACTCGAGAATGCCCAAAGAGAATTATTGTTAGGTTCCTCTATTTTTTCTGCATCTGTAATGCTTTACTTAATGTTGTTCTACTAACGTTTAATGACTTACTTGTTTTTCTTATCAAACAATCTTTTTTTATTTTCTTGCTCATTATGGTTAATGTAATGACACGTCAAGTAGCATTAGAATCTTTAGTACGCGATTTTGAACCAATAGCTTGATATGCATCAAAAATATTTCTCACAATAGTTCTTTCGCCGTTAATTTCAAATGATCTTAGGCCTAGAATTTTCATTGTCTCTCTAAAATTCAAAATTGTAATCATTTGAACAATTAATTGGCATCTTGTGGTTTGATTCAAGTTTTCAAAATAGTTTTGCCATATTCTTTTAACCATTCTCCTACAAGTTCGTTCATTCATTTTATCGGGCATTGGCTTCAATATATTCTCATCAATGTCAATTAGATACTTTTGGTTTCCTACAAATGATTCTAGGAGGTGTTAACATCAGTGCATCGTGTACATTCAATTCATCAAATAGAGCAGGTGTATGTTCATTATTTAATTGATTATTCAATGTGGTCTCTTCTTCAATAGCATTAGGTGCATTATGTTCGTTTAGTAAATCAAATTGAGATGTTGAGGATGACATACCTTCTTATCCCATTATTCTTATGTCACGTAATTTCTTCATACATTTCCTTTGTCTTTCCTTTTCAACCTCTCATTGTTCCATCATTCCTCGCTTGTTCTTTCCCATGGTTGATATCAGTTTTCCTAAATAGAATCATATTACATATATATGTAAACAAAAGTTCATAAACAAACAAATAAACATAAATATGCATCTTATCATTATTTTTTTGAATCAAAACTATTAAACAATCACAATAATATTGACAAAACTAATAAGAATAACAATTCCATCATTTGAAATCATGCAAAAACAAAAAATTCACTAGCTTCTATGTATACAATAGTGATAGAAGTGTAGACACAGTTGCAGTGGGGCCTTCAACGACCTCAAAAAATTATTTTGAGGCCGTTGAGGCTCTTGGGTAAATAAAACTATGTCTAAGTACCGCATACACGTTGTTAGTCCCTAAAATGTTGGCAAACCCAACGATATATTTTTTTCCACCTTGTACACGCTTAGAACTCATAATTACTGCGTATGCGCTCCTATGCCTTAAAAATGTTATGGTAGGGCAGGGAACTAATAGGCTCAGTACCCCGTACGTGTTATTTGTAGTAAAAAAATATGAAGGAAAAGGGAGGGAGGGAGAGGGAGAGGGGGAGAGGGAGAGAGAGAGAGGGGGGGGGAGAGGGAGAGAGGGAGAGGGTGTGGGGGAGAGAGGGAGAGAGAAAGAGTGGAGAGAGAGAGAGAGAGAGAGAGAGGAGGGAGTGGGGAGGGAGAGAAGAGAGAGGGATGGGGTATGGAGGAAGGGAGAGAGGGAGAGAGAGATGGAGAGAGAAAGAGAGAGAGAGGGAGAGAGAGAGAGAGCAAGAGAGAGAGAGAGGGTATGGAGGAAGGGAGAAGGGGGGAGAGGGAGAGAGAGAGAAAGAGAGGTGCCCTATACGCGCTTGAGAGGGGGAGAGAGAGAGAGAGAGACAATACACACATGTGTGTGTATATATACTTAATATATTATATATTATTATATACATATATATATTTTATATATTATATATTATATGCATATACACATATTATATATACAATATCATATTATACATCCAAATTTTAAACAAAAGTAGTGTGTATGCACTGTTTATAGTAAAGATAACGCATACTCGCTTCTTATACCATAGGTACCCCGTACGTGCTTTTGATTGTTTAGGCCTGGAAATAGGCCTGGATGACAAAGCTACGGGTCGGAAGTTTGATTTCCCTCCATTTCCCTCCTTTTTGACGTGTTTTATTTTATCAACTTGGTTTCTCGACTTTGTCATCATCAGGTTTACACTTCATCAAGTGAGTATTTCTAAAATTGCCACCATATTTTCACCGATCTTCTAAGGTTTCTAACCATATAATTTTTTTTAAATTTGAACAACAATAACATTATTATTGAATTTCTTTTATCAGTGTCTCCATAGTTCTCACAGACATACATGTACCAGTTTTTAATAATTTTTGATCTAATTATCCAAATTTAAAAAACTTTATATATTATTGTAGTGCATTTGATTCTTTACAATTTAAAAAAATAAATTATATTTTCATTTGTTTTAGTGCAAGTTATGCTTCACACATGAACAGGTACCTAATTTTTAGGATGTGCTCGATTGGAACAATCATAAAATACTCAACAAAAAATTACAAAAAAATACACAACTTTTAGTGCTCACTCTTAACTATCTTTTTGCCAAAGGATTTGTCAAAATACTAAATCTAACTATGACTTTTTTGATGTGCACGTCAGACACTATGTTATGTTTTTCAGAAAAAAATCAGGGTTTGTTTTTCATGCGCGAAGGATTTGACCCCCTTAATGTTATCCAATTTTGAAAAAGTTTAGTTGTTTGGAAACTAGATTCAAATTAATACAATATTTGTTCTTTGATTATCTTCATATCTTGAGTGGATGACTTTCAAATTTTGCCTCAAAGTTCAGGTTCACCTGATTTCTGAAAAAAAGTGTCCACTTATACCCCCCTTTTTGACCACCATCTTTGTGCACTTACCCTGGAGAAGAAACAAGAGAAGAAGAAGAGTTTGGAGAAGGAACATATGAAAGAGAAGACAAAGGAAGAGATAAGTACAATGTTTGGTGGAGAATCTTTTGGTTGTCCTTGAGATTCCGTATCAAATCTTTTGAAACTACAGATATAGTTTGAGCCAATGATAATTATTGGGGTATTTCAGGTACTTATAACTCAAAGTTAGATGGACCTTAACTAATTTTCCCACTTGCACATGGTACATTTGGGTGATAAACTTATCACTATGAGCACAAGAATTTCACCAAATCACAAATGCAGAGTACAAAATTGATCAATGATACAGTAAAGTTTCTCCAAGAGAAATTTCTGGAAGTTGCGTTGGATGAGACATTGACAGATGCAGAGTAGCTATAGGTGCTTCTTAATGGCTTTAAGGACCATACTTATAACTTGAAAGAAATAATTTTGAAATATGTTGAGAAGAGATTGCATTAGAAGAGACCATAAGAGTTAGTGAATAAATGTGCACATGCACATACCTAGTTGTAGGAAGCTATAAGAGTGTTTGAGAAGAGTGTGGATGACGTAGTGGCAACATATCAGTTTTATCACCAATGACCTATATCCACTAAAGTCATTAAGGGTCAAATAGATATTTTTGAATCACAAATTGTACAATTTTCTAGTTTAATAGGCTTGAAGAATGATGTAGATGGTAACGGTAGGCTACAGATAAAGAATTTGTATATAAAGTTGAATCTACAGAATGATCAAAAGGAGAAGATCAAAAAGTAGTTTGGTCATATGAGAGATGTTGTGGATCTGAAACTCACTAGTATGGTGATATTATTTGAAGATTCTCAAAAGCTTGAGCAGATAATGAAGGTTTTAGCTAGCAACATTGAAGAAAAGGATCTTTTGTTGAAGATTGAATCAATGCACCTTTTTGACCTTTATAGGAGAAGAGTAGAAGACTACTTGTATGTAGCTTATATTCATTCATAAGGGAATTATGCCCCCTACCATGTAGGTTGCTTTAGTTTTTATTGGTGAGACAATTTTGTTCCTGTATATACATACGAAAAATAAGTAGATGGTTGGTGGAATGTAGTTTTGGTTTTCAATTTGACTCATACCCTGAGGGGGAGCTATTGTAGACAAGGGAGGAAACTCTTTGGATAAGTGTTGTAGATTAAGTTTGTGTTGTGATGTGAAGACACCCTTTGTCCTTGATATCAAAGGGAGAGAGAATTACCATTTGGGGAGAGACAAGTAATTTAGTGGAGTTGATATGCTAGTGATTTGGAGTTGGCACAAGTGTTGCCATCAATGAAAAAGGGGGAGATTTTTGCAAATACGAGTTTTTGGTGTCATTGATATCAAACTTGTTGTCATTGATGATAACTTTGGTTCGGAAGTATGTTCAGTTGTATTTTGAAGTAGTTCAACTTTAGTAGATTGATTTTGTGTTCATGTAAATGTTTGGAGATTGCTTTAAATGGTATATACATTTGTCTTATGGGTTTTTTTCAAAGTTTTAGAGAAGTGTGCATAGGTTCACAATTGGATTTGGCTAAGTGTGACTGTTCCAGTAAACTATCTATCAGACAAGGTTTTGTATTATGATTTGCATTGTGTCACATTGATTCATCTTGATTTGTGGTTGAAAGATGATTTTGGTGGATGCAAATGCATGATATATCTTAGTTTTCATGTTCTCAATTTACAACTATAGTTGATTTTGTGATGATTTGAGTATTGACTTGTGCAATAACAAGGTGTCAATTTGCAGGAATGCATTGCATTCCTCCACCTTTGGTAATAGTGGTGTTGTGGTTCTATGATTTAGCTATGTTGGTGTTAGAGGATGCTATTTTGTGCATCCGCAAGAGTTTAGGTGGTCTGCATCATGTTTTGAGTAACTTTGGTTGGTGTAAATTAACAATTCTATCCTTCAGAGCCGACTTGAGCAGTTTTGATCCATGCATAGTAGTGTGCGGTGTTGAAGGCATTGATTTGGGACTTATAGGAAGGTTTACCAACATGGTGTGATTCTTTACACATCTTATTTTCATTTTGTGTTTCTTTAGAGAAATTTTAGGGGCTGGATATTTATGTTCTAGATGTTACATCTAATTAGGCTGACCTAATTGTTGTTTCTTTAGTTGTGAATGGTATATAAAGGATGAAATATTTTGGAGGAAGACAAAAGACTAATACAAAAGTGTGAATGGTGTATTGTGTAAGTGTGAAGGTGCGCAAGTGTAGTTGAATAGTTATGAAGTCAGTTTTAGATGTGCAAGAACATTGAATATAATCAACATTTTAGAAAATGGGTTTCTCCACAATTCAACAATATTGAAATATTGTATTCAAATATATTGAATAAAATCTTTCCCTAGGATCATGCATCTTAGTATTGCAATTCTTTTATATCTCGCCTTAAGGTTGTGTGCCTTAGTCTTGCAAGTCAAAATCAGGAGTAGTGTGCTTCCTTGGCCTTGAGCCTAAAACTCGGTAATCAATTTTCATATAGGGGGATAGTTTTCACCATGGATTTTCCCTCATTAGGTTTTCCATGTAAAAATCTTGGTGTTCATGCATGATTTCTCTTTTGCTTCAATTCTTTACTTCGACACATGTGGTAATTGGAATGTATGGTGAATAAATGATTAAGATAGTTAAGTTTTAATATATGTTGATTCGGCTCCCCTCCCAGAGTCCAGAAGTGTTCAACACCCACTACATGTATATTGTGGGTGTAGAGGGGGAAAAATGAACCTCTTTGACAGGTGGATAACAACCTCTCAAAGGTTCACTAACTGACCTCTCCACTCAAGATGTAGTATGTCTTTGTACGTCATCTAATAGCTCTTTGCACAAGGACACATTCATAGATTATGGACAATAGCGGACACGCTAGCGTCTTGTACAGACAGGATGCAAAGTTCGCACAGAAGGGCACAATGTAATAGATATGTGTTCTAGATTAATTTAAATGCGATAAATGTATATAAAAGAAGGTAAAACAATTATATAAATGAAATGAAAGCCACAAAGGAAAGGAAGAAGACAATCTCACAACTGGTCCACGATATGAAGCCTCTAGCCAAATGAATCTTCACTAATGCAACCTACACATAAGGTAGAAGGGAAAAATATTTGGAGCTGCTTGGGGACTTGCCTCAGTCAAATCCCTATTTTGGTGTTTCCACCTCCATAGACAATCAAATAGATTGATATAATTTAAGATAAATGAAATAATGCAAGATATGATAAATGACAAAGGATTTGATGGATAAGGAATGTGATGAATCCCAAGATGCTCAAAGATAGGATAAATAGATAGATAGAAAGATATTACCAAAGAGGCTTTAGAAAGCCAAGAGAGTCGCAAGAGATATTGTGAGAGCTTGGGAGTGTTGTAGAAAACTATGAATGTTGTAGCAAGAACAAGAACAAGAGAAAGGTGTGAGAGCCAAGAGAGAGACCAAGAGAGTGTAAGAGAGTCTAAGAGAGGTTGAATAACCAAGAGAGCCTAAATGGAGAGAAAATATAGATTTAAAATGAGAGAAGAGGAGGGAAAAGAGGGCTGGCAAGTCATTTGAAAGGTTCAGAGTCGTTTCCACCAACATATATAGGTGACAAGTGGAAAGGTGTGCTCAGAACCGACATTCGAACGTTAAGATGTCACAAGACGAATGTGTTGCATGCAAACGTTTGCGTGGTGTGCTAGTGTCCAAATGAATCACACTTGAAAATGATAGGAGACAAGGGAGACACACGGCTAACATGAAACAAAAGCTGAAGGATAGTTGTTGAAAGGTGTCTTGAGCATCCTGAGAGGAAAAAGGTTGATGCAAGGGCTGAAGTGAGCCTACTTAGGTGCTAGGGGAATGGACACCAATGTGGTTACAAAAGATGTAGGTCAAATTACAAAGGGGTATGCAATTTTTGACACTACAGTGGGATCTCAAACCCAAAAATGTAAGGTACAAGTTCACTTTGTAAGGTAGAAATTCACTTGAGTTGCAACCTAGAGTACAATAAATGGTTGCATAGACAATATCTCATATATAATAAGTGAACGAGGTTTGAGAAAATATAAGAATTGGAGAGACGTGCTTAACTTATTGCAATTTGCTTGATTATGTTTTTCCTTTTCATAGCTACCTCTTTGCTATCTTTCATTGAGGAAAAATAACCCCTCCCTTTATCTTCTATTGTAAAAGAGGAACCCCTCTATTTGTTCACTTTTGTTCCTTTGATCTAAAATATTATCTTTTGGGAAAAAGGTTTTGAGAAGTTAGAAAAGGATCAATACTAACGATTTTGAAAAAGGATAAATACTATGAATTTTCCATCAAATTCAAGGAATTGTGTTTCTTGTCTCTATGTGGGTTTTGCATCTAATAATATCAACTAAAAAGATATCTTAAGCCTTGTCGAGTTAAAAAATTAATAAAATCTTGTTTTGTGGTATTTTAACCCCTATTTATATAACTACATAATTTGTGCAAGGAAATATTGATACAGAAAGTGAGATCAAATCCCCAAAGTATTTTGACCATGCAATTTTGTGCATTCAATTAGAGTTGGAAGTTTGTACATGCATTACTATTATCGTTAGTGGTAATTAATAAGGTTAAATAAAGGATAAATCAAGATTATTAACTATTTTAAATAGTTATTTCTTATGACTAACAAAATCTTTAGGAGTAAAGTTGTTTGCGGATCAAAAGAAATGAATAATTATTTCAATCGAACACCATTTTGAAAGTGTTTAGAATCTACATGTATGTATCAAACACATTTTTTCAAAATTTGAGTAACAAGCTATTGTAGGAAGGATTCGCTGCAAAATTTGTGGCACTAAGCTTCTTCTTTGAAGAAACGATTAAAGCTCCACCATGATTAAGTGCATAGAATTTATTGCTTTGAATGTAGTAGAGATTTTGAAGTAATTAGGCTTTGATCATTGCTTTACCTCAAACCCACAAATCCCATGTTCTCATTTTTAGAAGTTGCATCAAGTTCGAATCCCACCAAAAGATTTAATCTTTCAAAATGGAAAACTATTGTGTTGAATTTTAGGTAATTCTCTATGTTCCTATTTAAGGTTTTTTATTTTTTTATAGTTGGTAATTTGTTAATTGTATTCCATTTTTATCTCTCCTTCCAAATATTAGGTGCCATTTTCAAGTATTTTATTGATTTGAGACTCAATTCACCAAAATTACCAATAATTCCTTTGTATTCTATCTATGAATATTATATCACCTTTTTCACTCATATTTGTTAACATACAATTTCAACAAAGATTCATAACAAAATACTCAATAGGAAACAACTATCAAAAGTCCACAAGAGGAGTCATTTGAATGGAAAAGTTTGTCATTTGTGTATTTTTAAACCCCATTTTTAAAGAGAAAATCATTGCAAAATCCCAAAAAATACAAGTATGTTCAATTTTTTGCAATCTTTTATTAAAGTTGTTTGAGCATCAATTGTAGAAATATACCCCATTTTAAAGAAATGAAATCTACTCCAAATTCTCACAGGTGAAATTTATCTTGCAAAACCTTGCAATGAACCAAAAGAACAACTTTGCAAACTTGAAAAGGGCTTTTGGATATGAGTTTGTTCAGCAGTAACATGTTAATGACCATCATAGTAATTTTCGTGATATTCATTAGGAAATTTGTTTATCTTGTGAGGATCAATGATAAAAGGTGCTAAGTCTAGTGACTCAACAATAGTTGGTCTATCCAATCGAACAAAAGCTCCAAAAGAACCCAAGATCCCCAAGGTTTCTAGAACTATTCAAATGAAGTATGAATTTCAAGGTGTTAGCCCTCCATCTAATCTTACCTCCATTTAGAGATTTGCAAGGGATACCAATCTTGGTTATTTAGACACGGATGATTTCAAAGAAAGGATGCATGGAAAGAAAACTCTATTTATTTATCTAAGAGGATGGTGTCAAATTAAATACTCAAAGCTACTATTTTCCACTTTCTAATCTACTATGTGGAACTCATAGTACAACATTGATGAATTTTCAAGAAATATTTTTACCCAAGAAGGTAGAGTTGTGGCAAACTTCTCCTAGAGCATCTGAAATTCCAATTTATCCAACCATGAATTATATTAATAAAGAAGAGGCAAATAAAATATATGATCAAGGACCCAATATATGTTTTGAAATTATCATTAATGATTGGATATGAAAGCCCAAACCTTCAAAGATACAAAAATCCTATTCAAAAGTGACTTCATACCTGAAGTTAATGATATAATCACATTGCTTAATAAGATCATGCGTTTATATATAGCTACAAATTTTAAAAATTAGATGTTCTGATACATTAAAGAAGTTCTTAGTGATATCAAGAAGATACACAAGGCTAAGAATATCAATGGTAACATCTATTTCTAATTCCTCAAAATTGAAGATAAGGTCTATTTCATTGATATGCCTTATTATGTGGTATACATGTTGGATAAGAACTATAGATAAATATAAGGTTGGTAATGCACCAAATGGGTTTAAATTCTCTGACGCTATCCTCAATTTCAGTTTCAAAAATATTCTCATTTTTATAGGGAAAATGATGCTTTTACCATGTACACCATCAAAATGTTGCAAGGGAATTTTAATAATAGACTGTCTAATGATGTTATGGAATTGATCAAAAGGTTTGGCTATTGGTTAATCCAATTTTGAAAATTTATTTATGCAAGGATAGAAAATTTCTCTGGTCGTCCTTTCTGATTACCAAATTATCCTATTGACAAGTTAGTATTATTAGAGCATGTGATGTCTTGCATTGGACTTGAGATTGGATAAATAATACTTATCTAATTATTCCTAGTCCATAGGTAGAAGGAAATCCCCAACAAGAGAAAGCTAGCACATTGAAGAGCACTTAGATGGTTTCTTCCTCTTAGAAGCCACCTCCTCTGAATCACCCAATAGGTCATGCTAGGGATTTCATAGAACATGTTCTAATTAAGGTGCACAAACCAATGAAATATAGAAAATAAGTCCAAGGGGCTCCCTTTACAAGTAATGAAAAGAAAAATAAAAGAAAGTCAACTCTTCCCATTATTACTATTACATCATCTTCCTTCCATCAAATGAATGGGTCATCCAAGACCAAATAAAGAACTAAAGAAGTCCCAAAGGGGATTCCATGGATCCATAACAGATTATGGAAGGGTGATAAATTCCTAAAAGGATTCATGTAACGATAATCATTAATTGGCCAAATGATGAACTTGAAGAAGAAGAATAGCAATTGCATAGGAAGAAGAAGAAAAGGGTGTCCATAAATTCCTAGCACACAAGAGTAGGGTGTGCCTTCCGCTCGGGCTAAAGAGGAAACTCCTCCTCCTCAAGCAACTTCAATAGATCAAGGAGAAATCCCACCACCACATTCTTTAGTGAATGTACCAGAAAAGGAAACTATTGAAAAAAAACCTCAAGACACCATTCATATTGAAGAAGATGAGGAAGAGGAAACTAAAAAGGATAATATTCTAGAGACTCATATAGAGAAAGGAATAAATAAATAATAAGAGTTGGTAATAGAAGAAAGCCTTCCCCAAGATGACACTCAAGGTGAGGAATTACTGCAAGTAAACGTGGAGATTGAGGAGGTAGAAAATAATAATGAAGTAGATACGCTTGCTAACACATTAGTTGATATGGATGACTTGGACAAAGAGAGTGAAGAGGATTTACATTCCATGATTAAAGGAGGGGATACAAATGATGAGGAAAATGAACAAATAAATGAGCCCCCTCATATTTAAGAGGTGTATCAAGAAGAGGAACTTCCAAGGAAAGTCAACAAGTAAATCAAATAAAGATAGTACATAGGGCTTACCTACACCTAGATGCCCAAGACTATGTCACTCTCCTAAGTAGAGTGGATGGTATACCAGATGCCAAGGAGTTTAATCCATGGGTTCTCTTGTTCATAAAGACCATTGCAGCTAGAAAAGAGAATATTGGCTGGGGGAAAATGATAAACGACGAATTGGATGAGCAACTCATCAAGGTGAAGAACAACCCAAAATTCCACATGAGATCATATTTGGTTTACTTATTAGCTTCTCACACTACCTATCCAAGTTTGAATAAGAGAGGATACCTCATTGACCCAAACATGAGGATGTATAATCATTACCCTAAGCTAACTCTAGAGAGAAGTAGGAAGAATCATTATGTTGAACACACCTTAGGATTGAGAGGGGGGGGGGGGGTTGAATCAGTCTAGAGTTCAAAGTACTTAATTTGTAATCTTCAAACTTTAAAGCACAACCATATAATCACGATAGTAATAAATCATGAAAGTATACAACATACACATGAACAACAAATTTACGTGGAAAACCCAAGCAAGAAAAAAACACAATGAGAATTAGACGCATAATATGAATATAATTTATTACAATTTTTCCTCCAAAAACCACTGGTCCTAAGAGGACTATCATAATTAAGATGCAAAACCTTAGCACAAGATACAAATGACTTGAAGAATTGAAACACACTATTTTAGGCCAAGATACAAAAAAGTTGTCAAGAGACTCATCATTTTCTGACAAAGAAAGGAATAGCTAAATTGAAAGGAATAGGAACACTTGATCATGAAATTGTCCTTGAGCCACTCTTTCAAGCGACCAAGATCATGACAAACACATCCGAATTCAAATACTATCTCCAAACTCTATCATACAAAACATAAAATATCATCATCAAAGCTCTTCACAACTATTTTTTGCATAACTCTAACATTAAATTTTCTTGCGAATCATCAACATCTACTTCTTGTCAATTCACACATACCTCTTATCTTTACTCATACATCCACACTTCTTTATATATAAGATTAATCATTAAAACCCTTGAATATGTTAGCCACCAACTGAATATACATTATTACAAAAATTATGCCATCTAGACTTAAAATATCCATTCCAATCTACTTGAGGAGATAGAAAGGACCCAAATACATCACAACATATTCATCTAAGTAGATTCCAATGAACTACACACACTAACACATCATCCATGTTCTATATCAAATGAAACATGTACATAAACATTAAAACACATTAAACAATTGACCCAAAACAAACCTCCAATGCATATTTAACAATGCAGATCTTCACATGCTTTAGTGAGACTCAAAACACTAACCAAACTCATTATCCAAAGAAAAATTGGACCAAAAGAATATCCAAGTAGGATACACCACAACAGTGAACTGGAAACTAGACCAGTTGCCAACACTAAATTCAAAACATCATAACTCATATCACCAATCAAACCATCACTTGAAAAAATTGAACTAGAATACTGCACAAACCACATAAACATGTCCTCCAAACTGCATCACTTAAATCCATATATCTGAAAGCCACTAAGAAATTTCCAAACTAGTTCTGATAGACAACCTTAGTATCATAAAAAACTACCAACTTATCATTTGAGCAACATAGGACCTGCAAATCTGTTAGTGCAATGTACACAGAGAATATTATATCTAAAGCCACAATACATAATCTTCACTTATCAAAGAAATGCAAGGCATTTTTCCATTGAGAAATTAAAAACTCTTTCCTACATAAAAACTATTTCCTATATATTGATACTTCCACTACATGATCCTTCCGGAAACACTTCAATATCTCAACAAGAATCCAAGACAACTCATCAATACCAGAACACATAAATACTTTTTATTGCATATTGAAACTTCCACTACATCATTCTTTTAATATATTCACCAAAAAAATCAACAATATCAAAACACTCACATATTGAGATCAACAATACCAGAACACTCATATAGTGACATCAATGATAACACAAGACAGGTTGACATCAATGACAACAAAGAACAACAACTCAAGTTTCCAACATTCTCCCCCTTTGTCATTGATGGCAACACTTGTGTACCACCAATAGTAAAGGAAAATGAACTCAATTTATATATCTCTCCCCCTTTGACATTAAAGACAAAGGGAACTATACTTAATTCTCTCCCCCATTGACATCAAAGACAATGAATGTAAATTTGAATAGCTCTTCCTTCTTTTGAAAATTATTTCTCCTAATGAATACACCACAACAAATTGTAGCCTTACTTATATTTTCTCTTACCTTTCCAGAAGTATGAAAAGTGACTACAATACTTCCCCCAATAGGATATAATTCTTCTTTAAATAATTTCAAAAAGCCTCATCCTTGATTGCTCCTTTGAGAACATCAACAACATCAATCTAGGAAGCAAGAGAAGAACCCTAAAAGCCCCCCCTAAATAGATGCATCACTACTTATACTCTTTCTATCATCAACATCTCATTTTTCCTATTTCTTATGAAATCTTCTACAACATTTAGTAACTTATTTCTTTGTCGTACCACCTTTCTAACCTGCTCTAGCACAATAGCTTCTAGGAGCCTCAAAATCTAGGCCTTTTCTTTTGCAAGTTTAACTATTTCTTCATCATGTATGATCAAACCTCTGTATACTTCCCAATTCTCATTGATAATGAGGTAGAATATAGAATGTATATAGAAGGTACAAAACATCTCTATTATTTTTTACCAATACATATATTTTACCAACAACTCAAATTTTAAGCAAAAAATTGCTACATTGCACTGCCAGACTAAACAATGTTGTTCATCAATAAAAACCATCTAAAAACACTTGGAATTTTTTTTTCCATGCTGAAAACAACTTCAACAACCAAACCGCAAAGGGGGGTCCTAATATCTTCAATTTTTCTCTTCCCCTCAGACAATGTATATTGTCTAATTACAGGAAGAGGAATCAACACCACTGGATGGTAAATACCCATCCTGATACTTTTTTTCCACCTTTCTTCTAACTTCTTCACACATGTCATATTCATATTTTCCTTTGCTTTGTTAGCAAAAACTCTCTTTACTAGACCAATAGACATCTCATCCCTTCTACAAAATGTAGCAATGTGTCCAATTTTTTTGCAGTTGTAACAGGTTGGTTCTTGTTCCAAACCATTTCCATTCCTTCTAGCATTTTTGTCTCTTCTGATACTTCCACAAATCATTTTGATAACACTTAGATTGCAATCAACAACTTAATGAACAAAATTATTTCAAGCATAATAATATGCATTGAAAGACTAAGCATTCCTACCATTTAGATTCCACATCATCCTACTTCTGTACTCATTAGCCTTATGATCAACCTTGTTATAATTGTAACACTACCCCATGGGGGCTTTACGATCTAGAAAATATTATATCACATGCATTTATATTGGGGGGCTTAATATCCCAAAAATTAGGGTACAATATATTGCTTATTGATGAAAATAGGGGGGTTTCCAATTCACACTATGAAAAAATACAATATTTGGTGAAAATAGAGGGCTTTTAATTTGGGTTGTGTATTGGGAGGGGTTGACAAAAAAGGAGTTTGGGGAAATATTTTTTGAAAATAGGGGGATTCTTTAGTATACCATGAATGCACGTGATATAACCCAAGTTCACTAAGTGAAGTCCCCATGCATCGCCAATTAAACAATTGAGATTTGGTTTAACTTCTACATCCACTAGCTATATGCCCAAACTTATTACATGAAAAATAATTATTATTGAAAGTTGATGAGTACTTGGTTTGAGAAAGAGAAGCAGGAGTGGTCCTAAAAATATTCTTTTTTTGAACTTAAGGGAAACTATTTTGATTAGAATTCTTTACTTCATCCTTGACTTTCTCTCTACTATCTTTATTCAACTTGTTCAAGAGACCCCTTTTATCTTCTACCACATTCTTGTCTACCAAGTTAGGTACTGGTTCCAATGTTTGACTTTGCTCCGTCAAATTTAACTCTTCTTCAACTATATTTTCCCAAATTTTATCTTTTGAAGTATCCAACTCAATTACAATAGTAGGGATAGGCTCAGTCATAAGTACATCCTCAATCTGATTATAAACTTGTGCCAGTAAGAAATTGCCTCCACTATTGTCCTTCACATAGTAAACATTTCCATTAGTCCTTGTTCCTTCTACAACCAATCTTCTAAAACTTCCTTATAACCTTTCTTACACATATGAGTCACACTCAATAAATTATGTCTCGATCCTTTAACATAATAGACATCATACAACAACAAGAGGATCTTTGACATTCCTATAAATAATGTAGATATGAACCTTGTAGAGAAACAAAACATGAATCACTCAACATAGGATGTCTTGCATTGGACTCATGAATGCATAAATAATCATTAGTCAATGCTTCCTATTCCATGAGTAGAAGGAAAGATGCAACAAGAGCAAGCTAGCACATGAAAGAGAGAGGGATTCTTCCTCTAATAAGCTACCCCTTCTAGCTCACCCAATAGGTCATGCTAGGGTGAGGATGAATTTGAAGAAGTTTAGTTCAAACAAGAACAAGAAGTAGCCAAAGATCTTGATGAGGCTAGGTTTTTAGGGCGATTTCCAAGATTAGAAAAAGGCCATAGATTGAAGTTTCCACATTTTTTGAAAATCTTAATCCACAAGAGTTGATTTACAAGATCAATGGTATGGAAAAATATTATGAGTATGAAGAAGTGGGTGATCCTAAAAGGGTCAATTTTCAAAGACCAAGTTAAAGGGTCATGCAAGTATTCAGTGGAAAGAAGTTTAGTAGAGAGAAATAGAAGAGGAAAAGAGAAAACAATAAGATAGGATCAATTGGTGGACAAATGAAGAGACAATTCATTGTTGTTGACTATAAGTTTGATTTATTGAAAAAAGGTGCAAGGGTTGAAGCAAGCGGGAAAATATATTAAAGAGTATATTGAAGAGTTCTATCGAGTCTTGATTAGAACAATCCAATCTTAGGCCAACATGGAGAAAATGATGTGTTACATAAATGGGTTGAAGTTGAGTAATCAAGAAGAGTTGAGTTTGGTAAGAATGTCTACCACTGAAGATGCGTGTCAATTTTTTTTGAAGGAGAGAAGATAAAAAGAAGATTTGAGAGAAAACAAAATGGAAGAAGTCATGGTGGAAAGATAGGTAGATAGTCTTATGGAGGCCGGAATGAAGAAAAGGAGAAGAATGCCGAGTCTAGTAGCAGTCAAAATCAGAAGTGAAATAATTCCTACTATCCCATCGATCAAAATAGTGGAGATCAAAGAGGAAGACAAAGAGGATGAAGACCAGTAAGAGGAGGCTTCTGTGGAACATTTTTCCACTATGAAGAAGAAGGCCATAGACCCTATGAGTGTTGTCAACATCAAGGGAGGACAAGTTGGAGACCTGCAAGTAATGCATGAGTTGCCCATGTAGATGAAGATGCTAAGACTTCACATTCTAAGGATGCGAAAAATGGAGTCATTGTAATCCTCATCATTTAATTAATTATCATTCCAAGGTGGTTTCCATGGCTATATGTAAAAGAGAGTTGAGAAAACTTGTTTGATAGTCTATTCTACAACACTCTTGCATGATATCAAATCTACTCTAAAGCGCACTTCTATCAAATGAAATTCTAGTCTATCTCAAAGTTGCAAGAATTGAAAAGACTAATATAATTCACACTTTTTTGAAATCAAATGCTTGTTTGAAATTAAATTTACTCTAAGAAAATTCTAAAAAATTGCATTGCTAGAAATAAAACTAGAAAATATCGTATTTCCTTAGGCTAGAATTAGCCTTTGTAATACCCCTCTTTGATTAATTGATTACAAATTATTTATATAATTATCATTAGATATCTACCCAACCAATCCACTAAGAATTTGGATCTGAGATCTTATTTTTAAGGAACATGTACAAAATTTTGAGAAAACTGAAATTGTTGTCCTTCATCATGTCAATCTACCTAGGTCATTATCTGTCATGAACTAATCCTTCCTTGTTGCAAATATCATCAAATGGTTAAAAAAGGTTTGTATCCCTTGATTTCTGGGCCAAAGCATGCACCTGTTGGACTACCTGGGGGCCGTGTGGCACTGCACATATACTTATTAAATAAAAATAAATTAAAAAATCATATACTCATTAAATTTTATGCACATATACTTATTAAATTTAAAAAAAAAAAAATCATTTCCTCATTACCCTTACATATAAACCATAAAATTTTATAATCAATACACTACATATAAAACAATAAATCCTCGTACTCATAGAAAGACATAGACACATACACCTACACCTACACCCACACCCACACTCAGACTCACGTGCATATACATACAAATATACATACACACATGCATACACATGCATACTTAGATATACATGTCTATGCATGTGTATGTGTGTGTATGTCCATGTTATGTATATATGTACGTGTATATGTATGTATGTGTGTATATATGTGTGTATGTGCATGCATGTGTGTGTATGTGTACATGTATGTACGTATGCATGCATGTGTATGTGTATGTGTGTATGTGTGTATGTGGGTGTATGTGTGTGTACACATGTATGTATGTATGTGTGCATGTTTATGTGTGTATACACAAACACATACATACACATACACACATACACACAAATATACACATAGACACATAAACATACATACACACATACATACATACATACACATACAGTCCATATATATATATATATATATATACATACATACATACACCGACATGAATATATATAGATATACATGTACACACATACACACACATACATGTTCATACATGTGTATACACACATGCATACATACACACGTGCATGCCTACATACATGCACACATACACACACACACACACACATACACTCACATAGACACATACACATAAACATGCATGCAATATGCATACGTGCACATCCACACACATACACGCGCATGTACATGTGTATGTATGTGTGTACATGTATTCTTGTATGCGTGCACATATGTGTGTACAATATGTATGTATGCATGCATGTGTATGTGTATGTGTGTATGTGGGTGTATGTGTGTGTATGTACCTATGCATGTGCATGTGTATGTGTATGTGTATGTGTATGTGTATGCACATGTATTTAATTTTAATGTTTCTTTAAATTAATTTGTATCAAATGTTTCAATTACTTTGAATTGTACTTTAAATTACAATTGTATAATTTTCAAATATGTTTGAATTAGTTTAAAATAGTTTTTTAGAATTAGTTTGAATTATTTAAAATGGTTTTGAATAATTAATTTTTATTTAATATTTGCTTTTATTACACATACAGATATTTTCCACATGGATGATCATACATCAGATGCTAGTGTTCAACCCGAGGGCATTGACCAGACATCTACACAATCTGGTCCAATGCCCTCCACTGATAGTCAGCACATGGCTTGGCTTTTTGTCGAGACCATTTTTGCCCTACAACATGCACTAGATCATCTTGATTCCACATTACTTGTCGATGCTGCCCAACCAAATAAGGAAAGGGAACAAACTATTAGGGATTAGTTGGTTTGTATGACTGACACTATTTAGACATATAATCCTTATGATGATATGTCTATTGATTCTTTCTATATATCCCTTTCTCATAGTGTGACTGGCACAGTGAAATGGGACACTGTGAATAGGGATGTATCTTCCACATAGGTCCATACCATGCTCCCTGATTATTAGGGTCCGAGACATAAGAAGATTAGGGGCTATTTAGTTACCACATGCACTGATCTGATTGTGGCTCCATTCATATATCTTAGATGGTTGGAATCTCATCATATGTGGCTACAGAAGGATGAGTTGCCACTTTATTTCTGTAAACAATTGTCTGTGAGTTTCATATGGGCCTAAATGTCAACTATACTAGTATACCAACAAATGTTGGACATGGAAAATGGAGGCTTAGTGATAAATATAGATGACCTGATGCACCAACGGTCGTTAATAAACGAGCATTAGTTGGTCCACACCTTTTGGTTTTACCAAAACGTTTGGAGTTATCATAGGTAGTCGATGTAGCAGCTGATGATGCCAGGCAAGATATCTACTCGAGCATTGCAGAGATTGCCACTCAGGTCTTCCATATGACATCCGATCGTGTTGGGAGATATCTCTTACGATCGCAGACTACCATTCTGCAGGCTACAGATGCGACATCCAACAATGGCACTAATCCTTACCCGTGTGGACATACCATCTCCATTTGATGTTGCACAGTTGATAGAAGTTGATCCTTTACAGTGGATGAGTGTATTGTTGTCCAGCGACTTATTGGATTCATATACAACTCTTTCTTCACTTCTTGGGATCCAGCTCGAGGATATACCAGCACATGTGAGACAACTTGTACATGAAGATGATGGTGGTAGAGAATCTCAGGCTGATATGGGGAGAGAGGAGGGAGTTCCAGTGCACCCTACATCCCCTCCACCACATACAAATGTTGATCCCACACCTCCTCCTCGACCTAAACCAATTGATCCGACACCTGAGCCACCACGACCTATACTGCTTTGGCCTATAACTTTTACACCTTCTACTCAAGCTCATGGTCACTATACCAGTATGCTCGTTCACAGTTTAGAGGATGCATCGCTGGATCTAGATATTGACGACGTATCCTTCCATTCATTTGAGATCAACAGGATTGTGAGAGCCTTCGAGTCTCGTGAGGTACACATTATTTTTTCTATAAGGTCATATCATTTATTTTATTTTAAATAGTGGATTTCAACTTCAAAATTGTTAACACAATTGAATTTTGAATTATTTATAGCATCCCTCAAACATTCTTTAACATATCTTGACATCTGGAAATTCTTGTTTGAATGCTTCAAACAATTCGCTCTGTGTTGTGTCTATAAACTGTTTTGGATATGCAATTTTTGTAACATCTTCATCTCTAATATGTATAGTGTCTCTTCTATTGGAATAAACACGAAAGTGACTAGTCCAATATTCAATAACAAGTCTTCTTACATCTTCAACAATTCTATCTTTTCGAGGAACCCTGCAAATATTGACCCAATTCTTTTCAATATTCTCATCCAACGTGTTTCTTTTCCTAATATATCTCTGGACAATTCTTCTAGACACACTCAATAACTAAGCAATTGCTTGAGTTTGTCTTCTCGGTGATAATTTCTTACTAGAAATCATAGTCATTAATTATCTCCGTCAAACAATTAAATCAATAGTTCGACTTGTGCTCTCGATACATTTTAGAGCTTCTTGCAAATTTTCAACCACTATCTAATTTATTGATCCCTTTGATGATTTCTTCTTGTTATCAACACCCAACAACTCCAAAATGGGGGTCATTTCTTTTCTCCTAAAAAACTTTGCAAACAATTGTGCTCTTCCAATTAGAGAATTATCTTGAAAATATCCATCCCAAATTTTTTTGGAGTGTAATTTTAATGTGCTTTCTGGTACCATATCCTCAGCCAAAATCTCATTGAAAAGAGTGTCTTCATCCATCTCCATCAAATTGGCCATACCAAAGAAGAAATTTATGGATTGACTAGGACCGGTTACTTCTCTTTCCTGAATCGAGACCACTGCATCGTCAATGGGAACTTGTTTTTAAGTAGGTGTTGTATCCCCTTTTTTGTCTCTTTTATTTGATCATACTTCCGTAATCTAGTCTTTTTATTGCTCATTGGACAAACTACTATTGAGAAACAATCTGGTTCTGCAAACCCCTAAATACGCATGCCCACATGCACATATATGTCAAGTTAATTGGACCCAACTTTAAATATAAATATACACATATATACACAGTATATACACACATACATGAAAACATAGAAACATACATGCAGACACACACATATACATGAAAACATAGAAACATACATGTAGACACACACACATACACATACACATACACATACACACATGTACACATATACACATACACACACATACATACACACACATACATACACACACATACACATACATACATACACACCCATACATACACACATTCACACATACACACACACACACACACTTACACATACACTTACACATACTCACACATACACATACATACATACATACATACATACATACATACACATATAGACATACACATACATAGATACACGTGCACACACATACATACACACATGCACACATACATACATACACACATACACACATGCACACATACATACACACACATACATACACACATGCACACACACACACACACCCATACATGCACATATTCACACATACATACACACATATACACATACACATACACATACACATACACATACACATACAAATACACATACACATACACACACATACACACACACACACGCATACATACACACACATACACATACATACATACATACATACATGCATACATACATACATACATACACACATTCACACACAGATACACACACACATACACTCATACACACATACACACACACATACTCACACATACACATACATACATACATACATACATACATACATACATACATACATACATACATACATACATACATACACACCCATACATACACACATTCATACATACATACACACACATACACTCATACACACATACACACACACATACTCACACATACACACATACACATACATACACATACACACATACACATGTACATAGATACACATGCACACACACATACATACACATATACATACATGCACACATACATACATACACACATACATACACACATGCACACACACATACACACACATATATACACACACGTGCATATGCACACATACACACACATACACACATATACATGCACACTTTCACACATACATACACACACATACACTCACACATACATACACACATACACACACATACATATACACAGACACACATAAACATACACATACACACACATAAACATACACATACACACACATACATATACACACGCACAAACACATACACACGTACATACACATACATACATACACACACATACACACATACACACCCATACATGCACACATTCACACATACATAAACACACATAAACTCATACACACATACTCATGCATACACATACACTCACATACACATACATAATCACAATACACACATACACATACATACTCACACATACACATAATTACAAATACACACATACTCACATACATACACATACACACATACATACACACGCATACACACCCATACACACATACACACACACATACTCACACACATGCACATACATACATGCATACATACACACATACTCACACATTCACACACACATGTACGTGCACATACAGATGTACATACATACTGGTGCAGTCATGGTTAGGAGGGACCTTAATGAAATCTATCTGGACCGTGCAACAAGAGTAAACACAATGAAAGCAAGACAAGATGATGGAGGAAATGCAGAACTCAATGAATTAGATCATAAAAATTGATTACAAATAACCAGTAACATCTGGGCTACAAGATTTGGCTCACTGGCCTGCTAGATACATGCTCAATTATAGAATCGGTCAATTTCAAACCTCTAAATCCTAAGATATATCTTCTAAATTTTTTGGAATGATTTCTAATGCTCAATTACAATTATTTATATGATTCAGGGAGATCCGTCGGCCCAAGACATATCAAACAATGAAGAACATGATGAAACGTGAAAGACCACTAGGTCGACATATGCCAAAGAGAATCCTCCATAAAATATAAAGAATGAAGTGCATATTAGAGGGAAGGTTAATGAAATGCCAAGGAACATTGGAATCGATGAACTAAAGCTCCGCAAGCTACAGAAAGGATCCGCAAGATTCACCAAAAGCAAATAGGTCCAAGGGGTTATGTGGTTCTCATCCAGAAAACTGTCTTGGAATTCGGAAGTGATAACTTGCCAGAAAATGATCCAAACATCCTGTGATTCTGGGAAAAGGAAGATGATCATGATAACAAGCAAAATCTAGCTCTATAAGATCCAGTGAGAAAATGCAAGAAAATGTAGAAAGAAATGCTGAAACTGCAAAACAGGAACAAACTGAAAAAGAAATATTTTTGGTTGATGCAAGATTGCCAAGAACTGGGGATGCTCCTGCATTAGAAATCCAGGGTTGTTGAAAAAGTGAGTCTCTCACTTTGCTGGGGTTAGAGGAAAACCATGGTGGTCCACCTCTTCTTGAGAAATCCAAGATGAATCTTCAACTAGTCCGCCCTTCCATTTCATAAGATACTTCTTGTACTGACTGCTCCGAGTACTACGCCCAATCCTACTATCCAAAATATCATCAATCAGATCTAGTTTCTTCCAAGGCAACTGTTTCTCCAAGTCTGCAATATAGTCTTCACTAAATTTCAATTCATGGTACTGATATAGATTTGCAATTTTGAATATAGGTGAAATACTCAAATTATCCGGTAGCTCCACTTCATATGCATTTTTGGAATTGAACTTCCTCATCTACAACTTGTTATAGGTGCCAACTGGAAATATTTCTTTTCTTAGATACACTATCACTTCATCGCCAACTTCAAAATCCTTATATCTTCTCTTCTCATCTGCTTTCTCCTTATACTTGTTGTTCATATCCTCCAAATACTGCTTAACGTGAATATGTAAGGCCTTCATATGATCTGCAAATTATTCTGCTTTTACATTCCACTTGTCTTCAGTACTAATATCTCTCAATTCTGATATACCTCTAGGGTGTGCACCAGTAACAATCTCAAAAGGTGTACTTTCGGTACTCTTGATCACTGAATTATTGTAGGAAAACTCTTATTGTGCAAGAATCAAATCCCAACTTTCGCTCTTCTCTCCAACTAAGCATCTCAACAAATTTTCTAAGCTCTTGTTTACTACCTCTGTCTATCCATTAGTCTGTGGGTGAAAAAGTAGAACTGAATTTCAAATTTGTCTTCATCTGCTTCCAAAGTGTCCTCCAAAAATAACCAACCAACTTAGTGTCTCTGTTTGAAACTATGCTCTTAGCTAATACATGTAATCTCACAACTTCCTTGAAAAATAAGTCAGCAACATGCACTGCATCTGATATCTTCTTACAAGGTATGAAATGAGCCATCTTCGAGAATCTATCCACCACCACAAATATAGAATCATTCCTTCCCTGTGTCTTAGGTAATCAAGGTATGAAATCCATGCTTATATCCTCCCAAGGTCTCTCTGGTACTATCAAAGGTGTATACAATCCCACATTCTGACTACTACCTTTTGCAACTTGACAAACTGCACAAATTTCCTAACATCCTTATGAATTCAAGGCCAAAAGTAATGTTCACTCACCAATGCCACTATTTTGTCAACACCAAAGTGTCTGACTAATCCTCTACTAACACCAAAGTGTCAGACTAATCCTCCACTATGCTTCTCCTTTATCAGATTATCCCCATAGAACTCTTAGGTATGCACAAATGAAATCCTCTGAATCACATCCCATCCAAAATGAAATAATCTAGCCATTAACTTCTATCTACCATAACTGGTGCTCTACATGCTTTCCAAGGCTCTACAAAATCTAGGTCATCATCATACGAGGTCTTCAACTCTTCAAAGCCTAATACTATCACTCTCATCTCTGTCATCAAATTTCCCCTCCTAGTTAGTGCATCAACAAATTTGTTTGACTTCCCACTCCTACTCTTCAACACAAAGGTGTAACTCTACAAGAATTCTACCCATCCCATATGTCTCTGATTTAACTTACTTTGACTATTCAAATACTGTAAGGTTTGATGATCAATATACAACACAAACTCCTTAGGAAACAAGTAATGTCTCCACTTCTTCAAGGCTTGAATTATGGCATAAAATTCATGATCATACACCAAATACCTCTTTCTTGCATCATTCAACTTTTCACTGAAATAAGTTACTACTCTCCCAGCTCGGCTTACCATGGCTCCAATTGCATTCCCACTTGCATCATAGTCTACTTGAAATACTTTGCTGAAATCCAGTAAAGCTAACACAGGTTGCTCAGTTACTTTCTATTTTAATAATTCAAAACTCTTATTTGCTTCAGTTGTCCATTTGAATTCTTTCCTATCTCCTCTCATTGTCTCAGTCATAGGGCTACAAACTAAACTAAAATTTCTGATAAACTTTCGGTAGAATCTAGCCAATCCATGAAATGATCTTAACTCTCTAATTCTTTCTAGTGTCGGCCATTCAACAATTGCTCTTATCTTCTCAGGGTCCATCTTCAATCCATTCACAAATATTACAAATCCCAAATAGACCAACTCTTCCTTCATGAAAGCACACTTCTTAAGATTTATCAGCAACTTCTCCTCTCTCAACCGCTACAAAACTTGTCTTAAATGCAACAAATGCTCCTCTTTTGTCTTACTAAAAATCAAAATGTCATCAAAATATACAATAACAAACTTACCCAAGAATTTTTTCAACACCTCATTCATTAATCTCATGAAAGTTCTTGGTGCATTAGTCAACCCAAAAGGCATCACCAACCATTCATACAATCCCTCATTTGTCTTGAATGTTATCTTCCATTCATCTCCTTCTCTAATTTTAATGCGATGATATCCACTCTTCAAGTTTTTCTTTGAGTAGTATTTGGCTCCACTCAAACAATCCATTATGTCATCCATCCTAGGTAAAGGAAATCGGTACTTCATTGTGATCTTGTTTATTACTCTGGAATCAATACACATTCTCCATTCTCCATTCTGATTAGGTGTTAATAATGCTAGTACTGTACAAGGACTCAAACTTTCTCTGATCAAACCTTTCTTCAACAATTCCCGCACTTGTCTATTCAATTCTTCATTCAGTGTCGGTGTCATCTGGTGTGCAACTTTGTTAGGCAAACTAGCTTTGGGAATCAGGTCCATGCAATGACTGATGCTCCTCACAGGTGGTAATCCATCAGGAACATTATCTGAAATGATGTCTCTCTATTCTGTTAGTAACTTCTTTATCTCCTCCAGTTGTTCTTCATGCTCCAGGTTCTCAATCTTTTTAGGAATTAAGGCAAAACACACATTCTCATGTCTCATTCCATCCTCTAATTTCCTTCCATCCACCAAACAGATTCTAGCATTTGTATAGACTTCACTCCTCAGGGGTTCCTCCAAGGGTAACAAGGTTTGTTTCATCCCCTTTGCTACAATAGTGTATATGTTCTTCCTTCCATCATGTATTGCCTATCTATCGAACTGCCAAGGTCTTCCCAACAAAAGGTGACAAATATCCATAGCCATAATACCACAAAAATCTTCATCATGATAATTTCCAATTTTTCAATTTCACCAAGCATTTCTCACTCACTAACAAATTATGATCACCCCAAATCCAAGCTATTTGGTAAGGCTTAGGGTGTTTCAATATTTCCAACTTCAATTTATTCACCATTTCTTTTGAAACAAGATTATCCAAACTACCACTATCAATGACTACTTTACAACACTTATCGGATACCTTACATCTAGTCTTGAACAAATTTCTCCTCTGCTAGGGCTCTTCATCTTCTCTAAGATGACACAAAGCTCTCCTAATCAACAATAGTTCTCCATCTTCCGGTTTGTTAGTTGATCAAGTGGGGATTTCTTCTACCAATGTTGTTCTCCCAGTGTTCTCCATCTTCTTACATTCGAAAGAATGATGTCCTTCTCCTTCACACTTAAAGAAAGTTCCTCCAAACACTTTCTTATCTTGTCTTCTGTCATATTTTCCAAAACTTTCATTCCGATAACCATCAAGTTCTCTTCTCTGGTAGAAATTTCTATCATTTTTCTAGTATGAACTACCATCTTTGCTTACTTCTTTGCCCTTGTTATGATCTACACAGGTTCCTCTTCCTCTGGAATATCATCTCCCTTCTTGAAATCTTCCTCTGGAAAACCTTCCACCTCTACCTCTCTGTCTCTTCTCATGTCTTTTGTTCAACTTCTCTTTTGCTTTCAAGGCATATTGGTAAGCTTCTTCAACACTTTGCAACTTGATCAAACAATTAATCTTGTATAGACATCCGCAATCCGTTCAAATATCTCACAACTTGTTCAACCTCATCATCGACATGTCCAAATCTGATATTCAACTTGTTGAATGCTTCTGTATACTCCTTCACACTTGAATATTTCTACTTCAAGTTTTGCAACTTCCAGAATGATTTACTTGGTAATCAGCTGGCATAAACTTTGATTTTAACTTGGCAACCATCTACTCCCATGATTTGATATTCTCTTTACCTCTTCTGTGTCTATCAACCTGCAAATGTTCCCACCAAAGAGATGCATGACCTTTCAACTGGGTACAGGCATATTTCACTTTCTTTCTTCTTTGGTGTTCTCAAAATCAAAATACTTCTCCATCTTCGAGATCCAATCCATTAATTCATCCGAATCCAATTTTCCATCATACTCTGGTGGGGTAAAATGGGGTTTAGTGTTCCCCCTACTCAAAACCCTCAAGAACCTTTCTTCATTCGGATCAACTGTCGGTGGATTTGCTACTTGTTCTATTGGTGCTTCTTATTCTTCATCTTCGCTCACATCTTCAATATGTTGACCTCTTCTCTGATCTATTTCAACGGTTTCCAATAGGGTTGCAATTTGACAGTTTTCTTTTTTTTTGGTGGCGCCGACTAGAACCCCTGGTTTTCAGTATTTTTTAGCAATGAAAAATTTGTCTTTGAATTTACTAAAAAAATATCAATTTTTTTTCTAAATTTTTTTTAAAATAACATACATAAATTTCATTAATATTTCTACATTTGATCAATTTACATCATTTCAAAATTCAATTTAGAAATGTCACTTTTATGCGGTCGAAGTTAAACAGTTTTAGTTATGTTGTCCGGTGCCTTTATAAAAGTGCGACACAACATTGTGATTTTACCCTTCTAGTTTTTATTTTATATTGAAGTTTTGTATTTTGTTAAAAAACAAAGGAGATATCATTGTTTTACTAAGACAAGGTTTTTCACAATTTCTGGACGCTTGATTTTAGGAAGTCGTCAAGTTATCAACATGAATGAAGGAATTATTTTTCATTCTAGTCAACCAAATCATTCTTCTTTTTATGCATAACATGCTATAATCATGCAATTACATTTGAGTTCTATAGAATATTGATTTATCTTTGTTGGAGAAAGATAAAGTAGTGTAGTGTGTAACTAGAGCTTGCATGAAATCGATACTTTGCCCACAAATTTAGGAACAAATGATGCTCCATGATTTTGTAAGATTATTGGAGAGTGTTGGGAGTCTAGAGGAGTCTTGTCTACTTTTTCCTAATGTCTTCAAATCCTAAGTCTATCTAAGTTGTATGCAATTAATATTTGGAGGTCTCTATGGGTAAGTGCACCAAGATGGTGTGCAAAAAGGTGGACACCCTCTAAAAAAAACATCTAAAAACTACTAACGCGTACGAGTTATTTTTAAATTTAAATAACCCGTTCATGTTAAGGCTCATATAATCAAGCCAAAATGCATTCATGTTTTTAAAAATTAAAAATGTGTATGAGTTTTTGAAAAGACAAAATATGTAAACACTATGTTTAGTAAGAAAAAACGCGTACGCGTTATGTTTAGTAAGAAAAAATGCGTACGGGTTTTTCTTACATAAAGTCAAATTAGCAATATGGAGTTGTATGCAATTCATTTAGCATTCCATTTGGTTTTTCAGCAGGATATATACATAAAATATAAAATTTAAGTATAAAACTTATACTTTAAGTTATATTTTATGTATATATTGTCAAGATGTTAAAGAGTGGTTTCAAATCTCTAGGAGTCCTAATGCAGATTCTAGATTTTAGGAGATCTTATAATTTTTCAGACAGTCAAATTTCTATAATCAGTGGGCTTGTATCATCATTCACTTGCTATCTCTGTATCTCACTCTCTTTGTCTCCCCTACGCTCTAGACCTATCTATTTTCCTATCTCTCTCATCCTCCCTTCACCTTTCTCTATCTCACTCTCTCCTCTCTCCCTAAGCTTTAGATCTTATAATTTCTCAAACATAATCAAATTTCAGAAATCACTAATCTCTCTCTCTCTCTCTCTCTCTCTCTCTCTCTCTCCCCCATCTATCTATCTCATTCTTTCCTCTCCTCCAAGATTTAAACCTATCTCTCTCACCCTTCTTTATATCTCCCTTCTATTCCCTAAATATGTGACATACATTCTATCCTCTATATCTCACCTCTCTATCCCCATCCCCAAATCTCTCTCTCTCTCTCTCTCTCTCTCTCTCTCTCTCTCTCTCTCTCTCTCTCTCTCTCTCTCCCATGCTCTGCCTTTACTTATCTATCTTCCCCCCCTCTCTCTCTCTCTACATACCTCTTCTTCTCTTCCACCCTAGCTCTATTCATCTTCATAAATCTTGCTCTCTACTTTTGTCTTTCTTGCTTCCTCCCTCCTCCCTTCCCTATCTATTTTTCTTTATCTCACACTCTGTATCTTCCCTCTACCTACCACTCTTTTCACCCCTCACTACTTTTAACTCCCCTAATGTTAGGGTTTCAAGTAGATCTGAAGCAAATATGAACTAACAATTATATGCAGATTTAAATACGAAAGATAAAAAAATAAAACAGGACACAGATAACACAGAGATTTAACGTGGTTCACCCAGAATGGGTTACGCCCACCATACACAGCCGTCCAATCTTTCTTATTATCTAGCAAAAATAGTACATCAACCTTACAATGCCTTAAGCATCCCAACTTCTTATAACATGCCTTTTTAGGGTTTTATTACAATGTCGGTTTTCATCAACGAAAAATGGCAAAAAAAAATTTCTCAGGGGCTGTCGCCCCCAAACCCCCACCCGGGGCCCTGCTCGACCCCAGACCCCGACGAGGATACGTGCTGAGTGTACAGTACTTTGCTGATCAGTCGCCACATTTCAACAATCTCCCACTTGGAGACTGATCAAGCTCCACACCAAACAATCTCCCACTTGGAGACTAATACTACACGACACCACTGTACATGCAACATCCGCTGGATAAAACACTAGGACTTGACTGGTATAAATTCCACAATTATCAATCAAGAAGACCAACAGAAACTGATGAAGAAATCAACTTCTCCTGTGGAATTGCCTTTGTGAACATATCGACAGGATTCTCACTTGTGTGAATCTTCTCAAGCCGTAACTGACCCTCCTCCAAAACAGTTCGGATGAAGTGGTACCTGAGCTGAATGTGCTTTGTCCTTGAATGAAAAGCAGAGTTCTTTGCAAGATGAATGGCACTCTGGCTATCAGTATACAATGGGCTATCCTCTTGTGTCTGACCCAATTCCTTCAGAAAACATTGCAACCAAATCATCTCCTTGTTGGCTCCAGTAGCAGCAACATACTCAGCTTCAGTGGTTGAAAGTGCAACAACCTTTTGTAGCCTAGAAATCCAATTGACTGCAGTTCCCCCTATAGTAAAAACATACCCTGTAGTACTCCTCCGTGAATCAATATCACCCGCTAGATCAGAGTCAACAAATCCACTTAGAGCAACATTAGATCCTTTGAAACATAATGCCTTCATAGTAGTTCCTTTCAAATACCGAAGAATCCATTTCACAGCATTCCAATGTTCCATACTCGGATTACTCATAAACTTGCTCACGACTCCCACTGCATGTGCAATATCTGGCCTTGTGCATACCATTGCATACATCAGACTGCCAACAACTGATGAATACGGGATGTTAGACATTTTATTAACCTCCTCCTGTGCCTTTGGGCACATCTCCTTAGTCAATTTGAAATGACTAGCCAAAGGTGTACTAACTGCTTTTGCATCCTGCATGTTAAATCTTTTCAACACCTTCTTTATATACTCACTTTGGGACAAATTCAAGGTTCTATTTTTCCTGTCCTGTGTAATCCTCATACCGAGAATTTGCTTAGCTGCACCCAAATCCTTCATAGCAAATGACCTGGCTAATTTCTATTTAAGATCATTTATATGTTGCATGTTAGACCCAGCAACAAGCATGTCGTCAACCTAAAGCAACAGGATAATATAATTGCCATTATCAAATCTCTTAAAATATACACAATGATCAGAATGACATCTATGATAACCGTGTTTAGCCATGAAACTATCAAATTTTAAATACCATTGTCAGGGTGCTTGCTTTAGGCCATACAGACTTTTCTTCAACCTGCACACCAAGTTCTCCTTACCTTTGACATCATATCCCTGTGGTTGCAACATGTAAATTTCCTCCTCCAAATCTCCATGGAGAAAAGCTGTTTTGACATCTAATTGTTCAAGATGTAAATCATCTGCAACCACAAGACTAAGTACAGTTCTAATTGAAGTCATTTTTACAACTGGAGAAAATATTTCATCATAATCTATACCTTTTTTCTGTGCAAAACCCTTTACCACAAGTCTAGCCTTATATCTTTTCTAACCTCCTTCCTCCTCCTTTAGCCGATAAACCCATTTGTTAGGCAAGACTCTTTTTTCTGCAGGTAAAGGGACAAAGTCCCAAGTCTTATTTTTCATCAAGGAGTCCATCTCCTCTTTCATGCCTAGCTCCCACTGTTGTTTGGCATCTACCTGCATTGCTTCTTCATATTCTTCTGGTTCACCAGAATCCATTAATAAAATAGAATACAAAGAAGGAGAAAATCTTTCAGGGGGTCTACTTGTCCTTGTAGAACGTCTAACACTTGCAGGAGTTTTTGGGACAATCTGTTGTTGCTGAGCATCAGGTACCTGTGGCATTTCATTTTCAGGAATCTCATCCAACACCACATATTCTTGTTTGTCTTGTTCATGCTTCTTTTCCTGCATCTGTTCTTTATACATAACCTTCTCATTGAATATAACATCCCTGCTTCTAATTATTTTCTTATTTTCAAAATCCCATAACTGATAGCCATATTCATCTATCCCATATCCAATGAAGGTACATTTCTGAGATTTAGCATCAAGCTTGGTTCTGTTTTCTTTATCAACATGGACAAAAGCTTCGCAACCAAAAGTTTTTAGAAAATAATAATTTACCTTTTTACTAGTCCATGCCTCCTCTGGAATACCACCATCCAAAGGGGTTGAAGGTCCTCTATTTATCAAATAGATAGTAGTATGTACAACATCTACCCAAAAATGTAAGGGCAATCCAGCATGCAATCTCATGCTCCTCGCACGTTCCATGATAGTCCTATTCATTCTCTCTGACACACCATTTTCCTGTGGAGTTCCTAGAACTATCTTTTGCTTTCGAATCCCATTTAAGGAACAGTAATCTTCAAATGTTTTGCTGCAATACTCACCTCCATTATCCGATCTGAGACACTTCAACTTTTTTCCTGTCTCATTCTCAACCAAAGCTTTCCATTTCTTAAAAGTTTCAAAAACATCTGATTTTTGTTTTAGGAAATATACCCATGTTTTTTTGGTTGAGTCATCAATAAAAATAACATAATAACAAGAGCCGCCAAGAGATGATACCTGAGCCGGTCCCCATACATCTGAATGTACAAGCTCTAACTTCTCACTCTTCTTCTCTTTCCCAACCTTGAGAAATTTGACTCTTTTTTGTTTACCATAAACACAGTTTTCACAGAACTCTAAATCAATCTTCTTTAGTCCTGGCAATAGATTTTTGGAGTGAAGGATTTTCATCCCTTTCTCACTCATGTGCCCAAGCTTATGGTGCCACATTATCGAATTTGTTCTTGCAACATTTATTGTTGTTGTCCCTACAGTAACTTTATCTATAGCAGCTAAGGTAGAGTAAGTGTTACCAGTACATAGATATAATGTGCCTACCTTCACACCTTTAACTACTACTAATGATCCTTTAGTGACCTTCCACACACTGTCTGAGAAGGTAACTATGCAACCTTCACTACCTAGTTGCCCTGCAGAAATTAAATTTCTTCTTAAATTAGGAACATGTCTTACCTCCTGCAGAAACCAGTCATTACCATTCTACAACTTGATCTTTATCTTTCCTTTTCCAACAATTTGACAGGGCTCATCATCACCCAAATATACCTGTCCAAAATCACCTTGAACATAATCTAGAAAATATTTTCTATGAGGTGGAGCATGAAATGAAGCCCCAGAATCTATTACCCAAGAATCATTAACATTATCCAAACATAAGATTAAAGCATCTTGTAAAGTATTACTTGCAATATTAGTTTCCTTACTATCATTTTCATTTTTGTCTCCTTCTTTGTTTTTTCGAGACCAACAGTCTTTCTTTAGATGACCAGGCTTTCCGCAATACCAACAATCTTTCTTTCCTCTAGATTGAGAGCGTCCTTTCTTTGACTTCCCTCGTGACTTCTCATTCCCAGGGCCTTTTCCTCTTTCCTTTGATCTTCCTCTGTTCTCCACATTCAAAACACTACCTGATGATGTTGAAGTCTCACCTGTGCTTTTCCTTCGCATTTCCTCGCTTAGGATAACACCAACAATATCATCAAATACCAAAGTATTTTTACCAGAGACAGAGTTACTTACAGCCATAACCAAGCTATTCCAGCTTTCTGGCAAAGAACATAAAATCAAGAGAGCCCTAACCTCTTCTGCAAAGGTAATGTTTACCGAAGACAATTGACTGGTAATTGTATTAAATTCATTTAAGTGCTCCGCTACAGATCCTCCCTCACTCATTTTTAAATTAAACAAATGCTTCATAAGAAATACCTTATTCGAAGATGAGGGTTTCTCATACAACTTAGCCAATGTTGCCATCAAATCTATAGTCGTTTTTGCTTCTGTTATATTGAATGCTACAGATGACGCAAGGCACAATCGAATGGATCCCAGTGCCTTTCTATCTAAAATGTCCCACTCTTCATCTGATATTGTGGTCGGTTTATTTGCCTTTCCTTCCAATGGCCGCCACAAATCCTTTTGATACAAGTAATCCTCCATCTGTATTTTTCATAACTGATAATTCTGGTCATTAAAATTTTTGACCTTGAATTTGGAATCCTCCATTGCTCCCACTCAAATCTGAAAGTCCTGCCAATTTACAGAAAACCTTGCTCTGATACCAATTGTTAGGGTTTCAAGTAGATCCGAAGCAAATATGAACTAACAATTATATGTAGATTTAAATACGAAAGATAAAGAAATAAAACAGGACACAGATAACATAGAGATTTAACGTGGTTCACCCAGAATGGGTTACGTCCACCATACACAGCCGTCCAATCTTTCTTATTATCCAGCAAAAATAGTACATCAACCTTACAATGCCTTAAGCATCCCAACCGCCTATAACATGCATTTTTAGGGCAACAAACAAAGTCGGCCTTTTTAGGGTTTTATTACAATGTCGGTTTTCATCAACGAAAAATGGCAAAAAAAAATTTCTCGGGGGGTGCTGCCCTCGAACCCCCACCCGGGGCCCGGCCTCAAACCCTGACAACAATACATGCTAAGTGTACAGTAGTTTGCTAATCAATTGCCACATTTCAACACCTAACTCTCTCCCTCCTTCCCTTCATACTACTCTCGCTCTCTCTCTCTCCAAATATCACCTCTACTTCTATCTATCTAACCTATCTATATATTTCTCCTTCTCTTTGGGCCTCTCTCTTACTCTCTCTAGGTATTTAGATAAATATTTTATGGGGGGAGTGCAAAAAGGTAGGTAGATATCGATAAGTAGAGAGAAATGAAAAGAGAGAGAGGTAGATATATAGGTAGGGAGAGAGAAAGATGGGGGGTTGAGAAAAAAGGTAATAGAGAGAGAGTGGGGAGAGAGTGAGATTGATAGAAGTGGTAAGGGAAGGTTTGGGAGATAGAGCAAAATATAGAAATAGACATCTTTTAGGGAGGGATATATATAGAGAGAAAGAGAGAGGAAGATGGGAGATAGTGATAAGTTGAGAGGGGGAAAATAGATAGAGAGAGGTGGAGAGGGAAGGAGAGATATAGAGATAGGTGATATATACAAAAATGGAGGGGAGACTTGGAGTGAGAGAAGGAGAGGTATTTAAAGAGAGATCCTGGATAGATAGAGATAAGTAGCTAGAGAGGGAGTATGGAGATGGAAGGAGGGAGAGAGAGAGAGAGGGGTGAGATAAATATAGAATGGAGGGAAGAAGATAGATAATTAGGGGAGATAAAAGTAGATAGGAATGAACATAGAGGTAGATAGAGAGAGGGTGAGGGGAGATAAAGAGAACATGATGGAAGATAGATACCCATAGAGAGAGAAGAGATAAATACATAAAGGGAGAGGGGAGATATAGAGTATAGATAGATGGGTACTTGATAGAGAGGTGGAGTAAAGAGCACCTCTCCTTCCCTCCCTCTCTTTGAATAACTATCCTTCTCTTGCTCCCTCCAACTCTCCCCTCCACTTTTGTATATCTCACCTACCTCTATCTCCTTTCCTCTCCACCTCTCTTTATCTATTTTCCCCCTCTAAACTTGTCACTATCTCCCCTCTTCCTCTCTCTCTTCCTCTCTCTCTATTCATACATCCTTGGCTCTTTTCGTAAACCTCTCTACTTACCCCTCAAGACACCATATGACCCCTTTTAACATCCTAGTACATGAAATGATCCCTTAGGACACCATATGACCCATTAGGATAATATGATGTACTAAAGGATCATATGGTGTCCTAAGGGATCATATGGCGTTCTAACACATGTGTGGCCCCTTAGGACCTCATATGACCCCTTAGGACACCATATGGCCCTTTTTAACATCCTGGTATGTATGACATGGCCCCTTAGGACACCATATAACCCCTTAGGACAGCATGATGCCTTAAGGGGTCATATATTGTCCTAAGGGGTCATATGGTGTTCTTACACATGTGTGGCCCCTTAGGACCCCATACGACCCCTCAGGACACCATATGACCCTTTTTAACATCCCGGTATGTACGACATGTCCACTTAGGACACTATATGACACCCTAAGGGGTCATATGGTGTTCTAACACATGTGTGGCCCCTTAGAACCCCATATGACCCCTTAGGACACCTTATAACCCCTTAGGACCATATGAAGTCCTAATGGGTCATATGGTGTCCTAAGGGGTCATATGGTGTTCTAACACACATGCCCCCCCTTAGGACCCCATATGATCCCTAATGACATCATATGAACCTTTAGGACACCATATGACCCCTTAGGACACTACATGACCCCTCAGAACACCATATGATGCCTTAGGTAACTATATGACCCCTTAGGATACCATATGATCCATTTTAACATCCTAGTATATGATATGACCCCTTAAGACACCATATGACCCTTTAGGACAAATATGAGTTCCTAAGGGGTCATATGGTGTTCTAACACATGTGTGCCCCCTTAGGACTAAACATGATTGCTAACGACACCATACGACCCCTTAGGACCCCATATGACCCCTAGCAATACCATATGACCCCTTAGGAAACCATATGACTCCTCAAGACACCATATGACCCCTTTTAACATCCTAGTACATGACATGACCCTTAGGATACCATATGACACCTTAAAACACCATATCAACCCCTAGGATAATATGATGTCCTAAGGAGTCATATAGTGTTCTAACACATGTGTGGCCCCTTAAGACACCATATGACACCTTAGGACACTATATGACCCTTCAGGACACCATATGACCCCTTAGGACACTATATGACCCCTTAGGACACCATATGACCCCTTTTAACATCTGGGTACACAACATGACCCCTTAGGACACCTTATGACCCCTTAGGACACAATATGACCCCTTATGACAATATGATGTCCTAAGGGGTCATATGGTGTTCTAACACATGTATGGCTCCTTAAGACCCCATATGACCCCTAATGATACCATATTACCCCTTAGGATACCATATGATTCCTCACAACACCATATGACCCCTTAGGACACTATATGACCCCTCAAGATGCCATATCACCTATTAGGACACCATATGACCCCTAACAACACCATATCATCCCTTTTAACATCCTAGTACACGACATGACCCCTTAGGATAACATATGACCCTTAGTAACATATGTCGTCCTAAGGGGTCATATGGTGTTCTATCACACGTTTGGCCCCTTAGAACCCCATATGACCCCTAATGACACTATATGACCCCATATGACCCCTAACGACACAATATGACCCTTTAAGACCCCATATGATCCCTAACGACACCATATGATCCCTTAGGATACCCTATGACACCTAACAACACCATATGACCCCTCAGGATACCATATGACCCCTTTTTATCCTAGTACATGACATGACCCCTTAGGACACCATATGACGTCCTAAGGGGCCATATGGTGTCCTAAGGGATCATATGGTGATCTAACACATATGTGGCCCCTTAGGACCCCATATGACCCCTAACGATACCATATAACCCCTTAGGACACTGTATGAACACTTAGGGTACCATATGATGTCCTAATGAGTGATATTGTGTCTTGAGGGGTCATATAGTGTCCTAAGGGGTAATATGGTGTCGTTACAGGTCATATGGTGTCTTGAGTGGTCATATGGTGTCATTGAGGGTCATATGGGGTCCTAAAGGGCCACACATGTGTTAGAACACCATATGACCCCTTTGGAAATCATATTGTCCTAAGGGGTCATGTGGTGTCCTAAGGGGTCATATGATGTCCTAAGGGGTCATATCATATTGTTAGGGTCATATAAGGACCGAAGGGACTACACATGTGTTAGAACACCATATGACTCGTTAGGACACCATATGACTCCTTAAGACATCATATTGTTCTAAGGGGTCATATGGTGTCCTAAGGGGTCATATGGTGCCATTAGGGGTCATATGCAGTCATAAGGGGTCATAAGGGGCCACACATGTGTTAGAACACCATATGACCCCGTAGGACACCATATGACCCATTAGGACATCATATGGTGCCCTAAGGGGTCATATGGTGTCATTAGGAGTCATATGGGGTCCTAAGGAGAGGTATTCAAAGAGAGGGAGGGAAGGAGAGGTACTCTTTACTCCACCTCTCTATCAAGTGCCCACTATCTATACTCTCTATCTCCCCTCTCCCTTTATGTATTTATCTCTTCTCTCTATGGGTATCTATCTTCCCTCCTATTCTCTTTATCTCCCATCTCTCTCTCTCTCTACCTACCTCTCTTATTAATACTATCAATACGATTAATGTCAAGTATAGATTTCCCTTGCCAAGGATGGATGAAATTATGAGATCTTTTCATGGTTTGGCTAGTTTTTACGGAAAATTTATCAAGAATTCTATTAGTATTCATGGATCCCCAATAGAAACAATGAGAGATGATATAAAAGAGTTTAAGTGGACTATAGGAGAAGCAAAAGGTTTTGATTTGTTGAAAATAAAAGTTATAGAACAATTTGTTTTGACACTTCTAGATTTTAATAAGGTATTTCAGGTAGATTGCGATGCTAGTGGTAATGCAACTGGAGTTGTTTCGAGTCAAGAAAGTAAACCCATTTCTTATTTTAGTGAAACTTTGAATTATGTCAAGAGATTTAATATTTTGTTTATGATTAGGAGTTTTATGTTATAGTTTAGACATTGAAGAAGTTGAGACATTATATTTTTCCCAAAGAGTTTGTTTTATTTATTGATCATGAAGCTTTGGAATATTTGAATAGTCAAAGGAAGTTGAATCAAAGACATTTAAAATGGGTTGAGTTTTTGCAAAGTTACACTTTTTTTTTAAGCATAAGAGTAGAAAGTCTAACAAAGTTGTAGATACCTTGAATAGAAGGAATAATTTGTTGAAGGCGATTTAGATTGAAATTTTTGGTTTTCATGAACTCGAGAGTTTGTATCTAGAGGATTTAATTTTGGAGAGGCTTGGAGAGCTTGCATGGAGCCTGTTACGTAAGACATGACAAGGTGATTGGATTTTATAATTGAATATGGGATGTTATTTAGAGGAATCTAGTTGTGCATTCCAAAGAGTTCCATGAGGGAGAAGCATAGTGGAGGGTTTGCCAGACACTTTTCTTGAGATAAGATGTAAGACACCGCCTCATTAAAAACTAATGTAACCTTAAATTCAAAATACATCGAGACTATTTAGGTTTAAATAAGTGGTCATGTGATTATTTCATTGGTTGAAATCTTATGTGTGTTTTCTCTCCCTTGAGGCACCTTGAAGAGAGTCCAATTTAATCTAGGATGATGATTGGGCAATCTTTATGAATGGTTAGCATAGGAATTGATAGCTCTTGCATATTTATTTGAAATTTTATTGAATATGGTGTATGCACGTAAGAATTGTTGATGGAATTGATGTTTTACACTAATGGTGTGGGTGATTATCGTGACCTAATTATGTTTATTATTGGATTGTGTAGGAGATGAAGTGTGTAAAAAGGGAATTAAGAGATAACAAGACCAAACCAAATACCACCTTGGGGAGTTTCAATCATAGCCCTATGTAGGGGATGATAAGTATCATTGTTAAGATGATTTGGCTCTCAATAATGTTGGTCCACCTTAAATATTTTTTAAAGGATAGTTGTTTGTAAGGGTGGGTTGCAAGTTAGTTTAGGGTATGGAGAACCCTAGTTAAGTCAAAACTCATGTGGATATTTGTATGGGTCTTCAAAGGGTGTTGTTTGGTCAATTTTCTTGATCTATATGCAAAATTAAGTCCCTAAGGGCAATACCTTGGGGATGGAGACCTCTAGAACATGTGATATTGTCTTTTGGGCTAGGTGGAACTCTTCAAATGCCCAATTGTTTGAAAGTGACGAGTTACAGATTGGGACAAAGTGTTTAGGGTTGAGATGGTTATGTATCCTATGAAAAATGAAGAGAGCATCATTACCCACTTCTCTTAATGGAGAACTTGCCTTATGATAGAAGAGAGGATAGTTAGAGGAGAAGAGTCTAACGGAGCTCCTATCTATGGAGATGGGAATGAAGAATGAGCTTGGAAGGTGGGAGAGAGATCTTGGATATGGAGGTGAAAACTATGAGGATCATGTTGAAAGATAAGTTGTTCCTTTCCTTTTTCTTATGCATAGTTGTGGTGAAATGTTTGGTTCTATGTATGTGAGTATAATAATGTGTTAAGAAGAGTACACCAAATTAGTTGTTGTATAGTGAGTAATTGTTATTTGGTAATAAGATTCAACCATCGATTTGCATGGTTATGTAGTGTTTCTTTTGCTTAGGGTTCGTGAAAGCTCATGATGTCATTATGAAAGGGTGGAAAGCAAGATGCAATTATTTGATTGTTTTTTAATTTATCCATCACATAGAATGCTAAAGAAAAAGTCTTCATTTATTGTTTTCCATTGAATAGCCTCTAACAAAAGTCACATATTATTTAAGAATTGTATTCATAAGAAATTTTTTTTTTTTATCTCATACTGTTTTGTTTAAAGTTCCATTGTGAAGTATTCTCCCATTTACATACCTCTATGGAGGTTCTCATGAATATTTGAAATGGTAGCTCAAGATAATATTGTATAAACATTTTTAAACTTCAATGAAATTATTTTTATTATGCTTTTATAGCACACTTGTATGAAGGAGCATATATTTAATTGAAATAATATTCCACTATGTTTTGGCTAAATGGCCTGCTACATTTTAGACGGGCAAGTTCCTTGTTAATATCTTTCTATATGCAAACTCTCATGAGGATTATATGTATGCAATTTGAAGTGGTCACTAAAGAATAGGATGTACTATCAGAATTTAGGAATCCATATAACATTGAATCATAGTTTCTGATTGAAGCTGAGAAAGTTCAAAGAACTTTGCCTGCATTTATTTACGCTTTGTGGGATTTGCACGCCTTAGCTGCAATATAGGGAACTCGATGTGCACATAAATCATGCTTGTTTATTTTTTTTCAAAAACAATAGTAGTATCCCATCTAAAATAAAATGTAAAACCAAGACACAAATTTTATACTTCATCAAATATTTAGAAATACAAATACATATGTACAAATGTAGTCTTAACGATAGTGCAGTTCGTATCTGGCAAGTGATGGCCAAGAACAATTAACATACCCTACAAAGTTTTCTCTGGGAATGAAAAATAAAGGTATGGTAAGATATCACAAGATGAAATAGAATAGAGAGAAACAAATTTTAAAATAAAAACAATACTGTAAACTGTGTACAGTGTAGATTTTAGTTGAAGTGTAACTCCGGTCACCTCTTCCTATACATGCAACAGTATCTCTAAAATAAAGATACGATTTTGGAACACAACAAAGACTGATTGTTCTTTCACCAAAGGTGCTCTCCCTCTTAGATTATACCTAGGCTGTAACTAGCGAGATAATGCCATCCTACATGATAGAATAAGTCATAGCATGAAATGATAGGGGGCTTTGAAGTGGAAGTCTATGCACTGCAATAAGCTTAAATCACACTTATTAAGCTTTAATTTTTAGATTTAAAAATATTAAATACTTAAAATTGACTGATATTTTCTATACTTAATATATTGCTTAATGTATATAATTTAAGACTGACCCAATAAATTGATCGTCTAGAATGATGAATATCATAGTAGCCCAAACTGCCATTCACCCTAAACCTGCAAGTGGGTGGACACCACACAAAGATAGGAATTTTGAGCTGCAACGCCTAGCCCTACATTGGCATGAAATGCCAAAATAGAAGTTTTGATCTTTGAAATTGTCAGAAGTAATAACCAAGGCAGACAAAATAGTGTTCGGGAATGCAAAAGTTAAAAAACAGGAGAACTAAGTTTGAGTACAAATTCAATGTGTGGGCGTTGGGCCCATTTTTCTTGACTTGTAAAACAACTGATAGCATTGGTATTGGGGAGAAATCACTCCAGCACAGGAAATAGTTGATATAGACGTATCATATGTGTTCAAAATCTGTCATGGGGGTCCTCAGATAGACGTAATATCATAGTTGCACTACCTTAAATTAATATTAAACAGGTTCTGCAATTATATTTCTTCACTTATGCCAATTCTGGATAGTCCAATATGGATGCCAATAAGAAACAAAACCAGAAAAGTATCCTTAGTCTCTCATACAATTTAATAGCCGCACTAAAGCTCCATCACCACCTCCCTCAAACTGCAATGGTGAAATGAGCATAGGGAAGGAAAGAACAAAATTATGTAGGAATGATAAGGTTGAGGATACAATGGCGGAAGCTTCCAATGACAGAGCGTGACATAATAGTAAATAAAGAGACACATTCACTGAATGGGATGTGCAGATGAGATTCTGATGGCACAGATTAAGCATCCCACCATACATTAGAGATAGGGTAGGGGATACAAACATTGCTAGAGGACAGGTGAAACGGTAGAGGCCCAATTATGGATGGTATAAGTTGAACTTTGATGGCACCTTGAGGGGGTAATCTAGGTCCTTCTGGTGTCGAGTGCCTTATCAAAATGTGGGAAGATTGGTTGTCCCGTTGGATAAAGATATCAATAATGTTGCTGAATTCGGTGTGCTCATGTATGGATTGCTTCTCTATAAGGGCCTTGAATTAGATAAAATAGAGATAGATGGGGATTCCACACTGATCAACATGGAACAGCTTAAATCACACATACTAAGCTTATATTTCTAGGCTTAAAAGTGTTAAACACTCAGAGTTGACTGACATTTTCTAGACTTAATATGTTGCTTAAGGTGTGTGGTCACACTAAGATTACACTTCTAGGCTTAAAAGTGTTAAACATTCAGAATTAACTGACATTCTGTAGACTTAATATGTTACTTAATATGTGTGATTTAAGACCGATCAACATAGGAACATGATAGGGAGGTAGTGCAAGTGGAATGCTCAATTGACTTGTATGTTCACTAAGTATAGGTCCTTACTAATTTCAAGGTATTGTTGTTGTAATCAGAGTGCAAAGGTTCATAGTCAACCTGAAACTTCCTCTTGATCCACCTCCCTAAGACAAGAATTCTTGGTTGCTCAAGGGCTTCAACCCCATAACCACTCTGGCTTGGTAAACTGTCTCCTTGTTCATCCTCTTGGCTTTCATTCCTCTGTCCCTAACCTGCTCCCTGACTGCACAAGGTCTCCTTTTGTTGGTTTACACATTGATACTAAGTTTTGCTCCCAATGGTGTCTTTTGTCTTCTACATTTTGAGATGTAGAAGTCCTCCTCAAGTGCTAAAACTAAGTTTTTGGAGTCTACCCCACAAAGGTGTCAAATTCATGTGAGGACAACTTGTTTCAACTCGCATTGATGTCTATCCGATTTGACCAAAACTCAAATTTAAGGCCTAAAAAGGCTACAAGCAATTAGCCCTCCTTTTGGGGTTTTGTGCTCACCCAGCTCAAGCAATGGACTTCCAGACTGAAAGCATCACATATTTGGATACCCTTTTGGGGGTTCTTGAAGATTTATCAAGTTTAGGGGTCCCTAAAGCCTTCTCCATGACTGTCCCAAAAAAGGGCATAAAAAGAGGGTTTTGGTAGGGCTTGTTGGCAAAAACCACATTTCCAACTTGGGATCCTCCAAATGACTCAAGGACACCTAATTCTACCTTGTTGTTGGCTAACAAGACCATAAACAAAAAGGTTTAAACCTCACAAAGTGAAGAACAAGATTTTCATAATATGCACAAAAGGGAAATGCAACATTTGACAACTTTTCACTTTTTGCCATCTACAAGCACAATTTTGCAAAATTTCAATTACAAATGAAGCATATGAACATAGCCAACTTTAGAGACAAGAAGGAACCCACTTTTCCCTACACAAAAGGCATTAGGCAATTACAAATAGCAAATAGTTCACTGTCAAACTAAATAGGACTGCACTTTTCTCTTTTCACTGTTTTCCCATTTTGGACCTGCACTTTGCAATGTTAGAACTCTTATTTGAAGGTTTTTTTGTGCTTTATTAGAAATTCTCTACCTTCTTCATACATGAATTCCTTCATACCTGCAATTTGGAGAGGAGAAATCCATATACAACTTCAACAAATATGCAAAAATCAGTCATACTTGACTGTGACAGCCTGCTGGGCGTTTTCCATTTTGCCTAAGGAGATCATTGTTTGATCTTGTCTTTTACATTACCCATGAGCAGGGCTTACACCTCTCTTTGTTCTTTTTTACAATCAAACAAAGTATAGACAGAGGTTTTCACACACCAATGAATGGTGGAGAGCAAACTAGGAAAGAAAACTACTACCAAACTGTGACTCACTGTTTTGGTTTACAATTCATAAAACTGAAACATATAACCTTCATCTTCCAAACTTAGGAAGTCTCTTTTCTTGCACATATCACTTGGACATCACATAGGACTATTCACCAAAAGAATGCAATTGCTATGGGAGAGCAAAGCATCAAATTTATGCAAGATCCTAGCCAAATGGCATACTGGCCTAGGGCTCCATGGCCACAAAACACCTTGTACCTGCACTCTTGAAACCAAAACACATATTTACATAATTTACAAGTTGACCAACTGGTTCTTGAGAAGCCATGAACACTTTAGGACTCCAAGAAACCAAGTTGGTCGAGCATTCTTGCCCAAATTCCTAGACTGGGCAGTGAAACTGTGAAATTAAACCAATTTTACTACAACTTCAAAACTTAATCAAATTTAATGCCACCAAAGGGAGAAGTCTAAGAAAACATAATAGAAACTGAAAATGCAAGAACAGTACGGAAAAGTACAGCAGGCGTACGGATTGCTGCTCACACCAAGTTAGAAACTAGGGAAAAACAAGGTAAAATAAGTGCAAACTTTCATAATGATTAAAAACTCCGATTGAACAACCCTTACAATAGTTCCAACAAGAGAATAAATACCATTCCAGGTTGGTTAACCTCTTGTACAGACAGGTACATGTCCAAGCACACTAAATTTGACATTTTGGATGCCTAAAATGACAACTTTTATGCCTAGAAGGTGTAGGGTTGAACTCAAAACCCACAAAACACCTAAGAACACTTCTCACACCTAAAAACCAAACACAAAACATGCCTAGACCTTTTCAAAACAAAATCACATAAAGAACTCACTTTTTACAACATTTTGCTAGGCAACTCCAAAACTGGCAATTTTGAGCAAAAGATGAAAACAGGAAAACAAAACCTCACAATGAGTTCAAAACTCATCCAAACAACTTAAAGCAACACAAAAACAACTTAAACAACCATTCCCACTCAAAGCTAATGAAAATCAAACTTGCTCTCAAACTTGTGTTGAAAAAGAGGTCTAGGTGCTCCTGCACCAGAACATCTTCAAAATCCTTCACCTTCTCAACCGTGTGTTCAGAGAAGGGAATAAAGAAGTTGATGAGTTGGCAAACGTGGCTGCTGATGGGAAGTGTTTCAGAGAAATTGGGCCACTCAATATAATGAGTGATTGAAAGGACGAAACAATTATTAAATTGACACACAAAACACATTTCGGGAGCCACAAAACCATACAAACATCATTGTTGGTGCAAATAATTATTCATCATGGATATTATTACACCTTACTTAAGTTTAATTAGGAAATGCATTTCACAGTAGTTTGGGTATGAGACACTTGGGTGTTGTGCCACATTGGGATAGTGTGTGTAGGAGAATTTCCACCTTTTATGGTGTGATCTTGTTACTACTCTATCATATCCACTTATTGTGGAGTGATAATTCCACCTTCGGTGGGTGATACACCTCATGTGGAATATTTTATTGTTTCTTCTACCCACACCTATTTCCTACCTACCCTTATTTCTTATTGAGCCACATGTCATGTTTGTGTGCTCACATATCCATATAGTCTTACCTATATAAGCAGACTCATCTTCATTGTATGTAACAACTATTGATCTTTTTTCTATTTATTGATGAGAATATAGTTTATTCTTGTCCTATATTTTGTCTCTCTATTTTGTATATTTCATTGAGCTCTTGATCTTGACAAAATCTCACATGGTATCAGAGCCATTAGAGCGTTATTGATTCATCTTTGAGAGACATTATTGCGACATCAAGAGGTAGATCTGAGAAGCAACATCCTTTGGAGGTGTCCTAGACTAGATCCGACCTCGCCATTGCATCCGGGAGGACGTTTCCAGGAATTTTGAGTATAAATTCGACCTATTTTGGTGAAAATCAGATTTCGGGCTTGGAGGAAAATTTTTGCCCAATTTGGGCGGTATAGTACGGATTCTGAAATTTTTTTTGAAAAAAAGTTTTTTTTTTAAAATTTATTTTTTCATTATTCGGCAGAAAAAAAAAATTGGAAAAGTTTTTTTTGAAAAAGGTGTAGGGGATTTTGAAAAAAAAAAAAAACTATTTTGGGGGGGTCCCGTGACCACCCTCCCATCCCGTACTCTGCGCATTTCAATTTATGCAGGCTCCTCCTCGTACTCTTGTACCCTGCCGACAGCTGCTCACGACTGCCGGCTCGTGCTTCACTCCTACCGGCGACCTCTGAACGCACCGCTGCCTCTCCTCCGGTGGCCAGCTTCATCGCTGCCGACGACTTCCCCACCCGGGCTGCCTAACCGCCAGTGACCACACCAGCTCGATGGCGACCATCCTCCCTGGCTGCGTGAACTTCCTCGCTGATGACCTGTCATGCCACCTCCGACTGTTGGCGCCTCTGTCCCTGGCATCCTCCCGTCCGGCTTCACGCTTCTCTCATCCTATGCCACACGACCTGCCACACAATCACCCAGTCAACCGCTCCGTCTGCAGACACGAAGGTGACATCCAGGCTTACCACGTCATTCGCTTAGTATGCCACATTAGCACACAAAAGGTCGCCACGTGGCAGCCCAGTCATCGGGCCAACTCATCAGACACATCAGCAACCTGTGCCACCTCATCTTTTTAGTGAATCATTTTTTGCCACATTTTAGTCTGTACGGTATGGACGCCACGAAGGCAAGGAGGCGAAGTTTTTGCGACGACCGTCAAATTTAGGCTCGTGACTTGATGATGTCATCATTAAAAAAAATTTGCAGGGCCCCTTCATTGAGCTTTTTGATTTTGCAGTTCAACTTCAAAATGGCCATATCTTGCTTATTTTTGCTCTTTTTTTGGTGCAATTATTTTTAAAATGGGCTATAATTTCGTGTACTTTCTCGTGGTGGCATTATTTTATGATTTTGATGGACAAATTTTTTATAAATCTCAGTTTTTGGTGACTGTACCTGTCCAATCCTCATTTCTGCAACTTTCGGGACTCCGTTCGGGCTCATATGAGCTCCTTTTCAGGTGCTATTTTTTTTAAAGTGCATAATTTTTTGTCTACTCTCATAATATGCTATCAGTTTGCAACAATTTTCGGTAGAAATTGTACTTTCAACAAATGTTCTTTTTTGGCCAATTTGGCACTTGTATTGCATAGATCTATCTTGTTGGTCTTTTTCTTTGTATTTCTCAGCCTATTGGGACAGCTGTAAAATAAAATCAAAAGTCCACCTTGCCATTGTTTTCAAGTGGCCTATTGTACACACACTACATATAAAGTGCCAAAATCATCATTTTGGGGGTGTCTCTTGTGCTTTTGTGCTCTTGTGTTCTTCCCTTTTTGCTGCTATGGGTTCTTCTAAGTTTCCTCTCTTAACTCCTCTTAATTATGCTACTTGGAAAATTGATGCATGGAGTAAACATATGGAAAAAGGACTAACTCATTATATTGATGGAACTATTATTGCTCCCGCTGATCCTAAGGCTGATCATGTTGGTCACTTGGATTGGCTCACTAAAAATATCATGGCAATTGGTATCTTAAGAAGTATGTATCAAAGGATCTCATTTTTCATATTGAGAAATGTACCCTAATCAAGGATGCTTGGCAAAAGTTTCAAGACTTGTATGGTCAAGTTGATGAGATTAGGGGATATCAGATTGATAGTGATCTCACCATGTTAGATCCAAATAACTTTGATAGTATACAAGATTATGTCCCTAAAGAAAAAGAGTTGAGGGCACAACTCAAGGATTGTGGCATTGATAAGAAGGATACTCAATTGATCTTCAATTTGATAGACAAGCTTCCACAAGAATATGCAGCATTTGTTTCTAGTTTCCAAACCCATAGGATGACAATGGGTTCAAGATACACAATGCCTACATTTGATGATTTCGTTAAAATGTTGATGATGGAACAAACTAAGTTGATAAGCATGTGAATTCTTAAGGCTTCTAAGTCTCAAGCATTAGTGGCAAATCAAGGGAACAAAGGAAATCAAGGAAAGGACATCTCAAACAAGAAGAAATGGCAATCAAAGCCTAAGGACAAAGAATCACCTTCTCCACAACAAGGAGATTCATCCTCTTCCAAGAGGGACAATTCACCAAAGAGGGAGAGACATACTTGTGCCTATTGTAAAAATTTTGGTCATGAGGAGTGTCGTTGCCATTCTAAGAAGATTGATGAGCTCACACATATCCTCAAAAAGCATAACATTGATTTGCCTAATGTCTACAATTAGGATGATTCATCAAAAGGGAAAGGACAAGCATTCATTGCTTCTACAAGTGGGAAGACCCCCTCTTTTGGGACAAGAAAAGGAAAATCTCATAGTGTTACTACAAGTCATGATTCAGGGAGATGGCTTCTAGATTCAGGGGCTTCTCATCATATGGCATCTTCATAGTCTATGTTCTCTTCATTTGAACCTTGCACCATGCCATAGATTTTGATGGGCAATCATACATACATGGATGTGATTGGGAAATGATCTATTACCATTAGGGACAAATCCTTGAATGATATGTTGTGTGTACCCCATTTGACAAACAATCCACTTTCCATCTATCAAATCACACATGGCTCTACTAAGAGAATTGTGGAGTTCACACCCGAGTCAGTTTTCATTAGAGACTTGGAGACTAGAGCTATCATTGCGACTGGGGTGGTTGATCATGCATCTCGGTTATACTCCTTTTCAGATTTTGCTGATGATAATGATTTCACATATGATGATTCTTCACATGATGATAACACTGCTTGTGATGGTTTATATTTTGAGGAGAACTTTGGGTACTTGAACTTGGGGATTCTCACATGTGACCTTGTTCTTGAGCCTTGTATTTCATCTCCTCCTATTGATATCACTTCACCTATTGCACCTAATGATGCAGATAGTGCGACAATTTTTCCTTCTTGTGATTCAGTGCAGCGGGATATTCATTGTCTTCCAGCTTTGAATTCATGGGATGATTACTTGACAGACATTGCAGGTTTGTTTGTGGAATCCTTATTGCAGATTTGGGAGACATCATTGATGATATTCATCTTCTCTTTGATGAAGATGGTCCTTCTTCAATAGTTGCGAGGGCACACTCTAACCCTCTTGTTCATTCTTTACATGATCATTCTTTCGAGGTTGACATGATTGTGGATTCTTATGTACAACAGTTGGAGGAGGTCTCTTTATCCTTGGAGGAGACATGTGAGTCTTTGGACATTGTTCTACATTCATCTCCACTAGATCTTGGAGTACCTTTTTCAGCAGTGTGGAGCAGTTTACCACCTTTGGAGGGGGTATCTTTCAGCATCGACATGGGGACACTTGAGCAATTTTCAGAGACTTCATTCATCATAAGTTTTTTTTCATTCATCTTCCTTCATGATTGGGGAGACTTCATGGATACACCTTTGGTTTTGTTTCTTCCTAAGGGGAGGAATGTTGTTCGACATTCTTGGAGCAGTTTCTTCATTCATTCTTGAGCTTCTATCATTGGTAAAGATTCTACATTGAGGGGGGTCTTCCTAGCTTTTCTTCTTCTCTCATATGGGGGGGGACTTTTTCCTCACATGGGGTTTTGTTCCTCACATGCTTCTATGAGAGTTCTCTTGTATAGCTTTCATTTCTCTTTTGGGGGAGGGTTTTTTCCCATTGGGTTTTTCTCTCTTTCCCCGCTTTGTGAGAGATTTCATTTCATTGGTTTTCTTTGCATTTGCATTTGTACATGGGTACCTAACATGGCTTCGTAGCCGGGACCCATCTTGCATTGCTTAGTTGCATTGTAGACTTAAGTGCATTCCCCTAACTTTCACTTAAGGGGGGGTGTTGGTGCTATATGCGGGAAAAGTGGTTCAATGAAACTGAAATTATGAAAAAATTTCAAAGACTTGCCCACACACCAATGGGACTCTTGGTGCAAGTTATGGAGCTATGAGGAATAACTCAACTTCCCAAGGGGTGTTTCATTGTTCTCTATCTCACAATATCCCTCAAGCCAATGCCTTTGCTCTCAAATCACCGAGCAAAGTGACTTAGGGATGACAAATGTAAGAATGAGGGATATTTTAGATTAAATTTTAGTATGAATGCATCCTATTTATGCATGATTTTAACAAATGATCTAAACTAGATGATAAGAAGACAAGATTAGTAAAAAATACTATCCTAACATGATATACTAGTTATATGATTTAACTAAGATGATAGAAATGCTTCTAAAATGATTATTAGATTTATTTCTATTGCAAAGAGAGGCTAGATGCTTGCTAAAATTGAGTATAAGTATGATGCTAAAGACTTGGATGATAAAATGGAGGGATGAGGGCTCTATTTATAGGAAAAATAGGGCAATGGATGGTCAAGATTGGATAATCTTATCAAGGGCCAGGATTGAAAGTTATCAATCCATGTTTACAATTCTCACCAATGAAATGGTGACAATTGTCAACATAAGACTGCTTGAGAGGGGATGCAAGAAGCATTAAATGCTTGAGAAGACCTCATGGTTACCTTAGGAGGTAAGGGTTAAGGTTAGGTTTAGATTAACTATTGGATAAAGCTTTTACCCAAAGGATAAACTCTTGTGCAAGGGTTAAAAGGATAACCATGGTCAAAGCAATGAATGCTTGATGAGACCCCTGGGTTAGATGAGGGTTGAGTTAGGAAAAAAGTCTCTAACCATGCCACAAAGGGTTAGTTAACCATTAATGGTTTGAAAGACTTTGGGGACAAATTTGTAAGAGTCCTTCCAAATTTGGGGGTATTCAACAAGTTAGCTTGTTGAAGGCATAAAGGCTTTAATGCCTTTGGAAGACTTTACTCCAAATTTGAGAAGTGACATCCTCAAATTTAGGGAAAGGGGATAATTGAAGGATTTAGGCTAATTGATTAGGATTAGATGGGTTCTAGAAGATTTTTAGGAGGGGGTTTAGGAGGCAAGTGGGAGATGTAGGATTTTGCAAGTGGGTGAGGGATAATATGATTTTAATTAAAATAAATTGCTTTATTTCAATTATGGTTGCAAGTGGAGGATTAAATAAATTAGATTTATTTATTTGGGGTGAACTTATTTAATTAAATGTAAATTTAATTAAAAGTAGAGAGAAAAGCTTTAATTAAATAAAATAATTTATTTAATTAAATGATATATAAGGCTTAAGTGAATTTAAATAAATAAATTGAATAATTTATTTAATTAAATAAAGGAATGTGGATGATTTAATTAAATTAGATTTAACTAAATAGAGGAATGAGAATAAAATGAACATTAAATATTCATTTAGGAATATGGTCCTTTTTATACTTCTACAGGTGCAAATAATTATTCATCATGGATATTATTACACCTTACTTAAGTTTACTTAGGAAATGCATTTCATAGTAGTTTGGGTATGAGACACTTGGGTGTTTGTGCCACATTGGGATAGTGTGCGTAGGATAATTTCCACCTTTTATGGTGTGATCTTGTTACTACTCTATCATATCCACTTATTGTGGAGTGATAATTCCACCTTCGGTGGGTGATACACCTCATGTGGAATATTTTATTGTTTCTCCTACCTACCCACACCTATTTCCTACCTACCCTTGTTTCTTATTGAGCCACATGTCATGTTTGTGTGCTCACATATCCATATAGCCTTGCCTATATAAGAAGGCTCATCTTCATTGTATGTAACAACTATTGATCTTTTTTCTATCTATTGATGAGAATATAGTTTATTCTTGTCCTATATTTTTTCTCTCTATTTTGTACATTTTATTGAGCTCTTGATCTTGGCAAAATCTCACAATCATGAAGTATTGATTGGAGGATTTTCCACCTTAGAAGTTGAGATGGGAATTATGAAATAACATTGCATTGCCATCTAACGATAGAGATGGTTTAATCCCTACCAGAAAGCACTATTGGATGGTGCTATGACATAATACTAGGTATGGGAAGTGTCATGTCTATTATACAAAAGGCAGATGATGTATGTTGGCCAACCCACTGAGATCACCAAATCCAAGCCCCATGGGCTCTCGAGTGTGTGTTTTAATTGCATTTGCAGATGCCTACGTACCAAGCATTTAGATAGATGGCCATTTTGGTCCATAAATTCAGAGTGTGAAAGAGAAGGATGCGACAAAGTTTGGCTTTTTGTCTGGTTTTGTTTCCCTTGTATTTAGTTCCGGTATACTATAGATGGGACACAAAATATTACATACTAGATTTATGCTCAATTTTGTTGTGATTTGGGATACCTTACATCCCTAAGATGTAAATTTTTATTGATATTAATGAAATTATGGCAAAATCTATTGCATTTTACGGAGAAAGAAAAATAATTTCTTCATTTCTAAATTTAAAAAACATAAATTAAATTTAATCAATGTCAATCTTCTAATATATGAAATAAACATCATAAAGTTTTAAACAACATTAGACAAATTATACTTATGTTAATATTGTTTTAAATTCACCAAAAACAAATTGAACTTATCAATATCAATCTTCCAAAATTTGAAGTAAACATTATGGCGTATCCTTGTCTTGGTTGTTATTTAATTAATGCTATGTGATTTCCACAATCCGTGTTATTTAGTTTTTTAGCAAATAGATAACCAAAATAAAATGAAATAAAATTCATGAAATTGTGAAATATCAAGCTTATAATTAACACTAAGACAAATTGTCCACGACATAGTTGTCAAATTAATAAAAGGTAAACATATTAGGGGAAGAGCACCAGTAGCCGGCATAGCTAACTTCACGCACCCACAAATCCTAAACGGTACATCGGATTTTGATTATTATTATTATTATTTGATCAATAAAGGCAGAGCCAAGTTTATGTATTAATTGTTGAAAAAGATTACAGATGAAGATCCAGAATTCCTAAAAAGCTCAGAGGGCCTAAGACAGATATTTGAAACCATTCCCTGAATATACACAAAGAGAGAAACTAGCTTCAATGCCCACAAAATTTTGAGTTCAATATGAAAATAAGTTTATCTTAAAAAGCATTAAACCCTATACAACTTCTTCATCAATTCAAAATACCTTCAAAGTTTAGAGCAATGATAATAAAAAACTTATAGAGTACTTAAGTTTGATCATTATTTTTTAGTTCTCTTCGTATGCGACTTAATTGCTTATAGCTATTGATTTGGCTTCTGGGTAGTAACGATGCACGTTGTGGAATCAGTTATGCACACAAAGGTAAAAAAGTACACATTTCAAAGTGTCGCCTAATACCTAACTAAAGATGTTCTAGTAACCGTCAACTCAAAATCGCTAGTACTCGTTGACAAATGTCCCAATAGTGGAGCACAAATGCTCCAATAGTGGTACACAAATGGGACAAATGTTCCAATAGTTGTGCACAAATGGGCCAATTAATTACAAAAAATGATCGACTATTGGTACAAAAAAAAATTATTAACGATGTTTTCACTATGACAGCTATTGGGGGGTCAACATGACAATAAGGTGACAGTTATTGGACTATGTTATCTATTGGTGCTCTTCCCCTAAAGTAGCCCTACTTTGTCAAGGAATAGGCCCAAATATTCATCCTTCTCACTTTCCCACAACTCTACTCTTGAAGCTGCTTCTTTGATGGCAATTCAATCAAACTATATAAACTACTATCCTAGCTTTTGAATAAAATTTTAGAAATAAAGAGATTTCAAATTTTAAGCAAGGGCAAAGAGATCCTTTCAATTAAATTATAAATACATTATAGTTTTTTATTAAAAGAATAAAGGAGAATACTTTGTTCATTTACCTCATTTTTATCAAATTTATCTTGGAATATAATAATTTAAAAAGAATCAATTTTTCTTTTCATTATAAAGTGGAATTTCCAATTCCATGTTCAAGAAATAGTTATCATTCATATTTTTAGTCCACAAAATTTAAAAAAATAAAAATTCAAACTTGTTTATTTAAAATATTTGCATCTGAACTTGGAGAAAATTTAATGTTTATTTACATATGAAAATTTCGTTAAAATATGAAAAAATAATAACATATCAGTAGAATGCTAATAATGTAAGCTTACAATCTACTCCACCTAATATCAATAGTTTCAATAATTTAATAATAATTGTATTAAAAAAATATTTATTATTACAATTATAATTTTATAAAACAATTTATAATAATAATATTATTATTTTATTTTATATAAAATATAGATAATAAAATAAAAATACTAATTATATTTAATATTTTAGTATATTAATTACAATTTTGAATAAGTATTTTATATATAATTAATATAATAATATTATTAATACAAATATTATTTATACACTTATCTTATTACATTTATTATTTACACTCCAATATTAAGACAACAACTAGTCGTCCTGGCTGCTAATGGCACTTGTTCAATTTTAAATAGGTTTGTCGAATTTGAAAAGATAATTTCTATAATATTTCTGAATTTCTTCTACAAGAATGCCAGAATTGTTGTTTCATGGACATCTAACATGTGGAACAGTAATATCTTCTATGCAACATCAACAACTGAAACAATAGGACATCCATTATTTTTTTGGCATGCTATATCCCTGAGCGGCTTCTTTTGTATGGTTTTCTTAAGCTCTATTCTTTAGGATTTGCGTGTGGTTTATTTTTCGCTCACATTTCTCTTTATATGCACTTTGGTACTCTGATCTTTGAAGGGCGGCCTTTATAATTCCTTTACTGCCTTAGTCAATTTATGCTGACGGAGGACAAATGGAACCCATGTCTTCAATAGCTGACCTTCCACTGGTAAGTTATTCAGACTAAAACAGTGCGTCTACTCCTGCGTCTGATCACATATGGATTTGGAATAGAGTAAACAATCATATATAACTTAACAAAGAATATTGCTGTCCAAACAAAATGCAATTCTAATTAAAAATGTGGCGTACCTGTAGAAGTATTTAAGGTGCATCCCTAATGTTGCTTCTGCTCTTTAGGGCTTCAGGTCTTTTGGTGATATCCCTGATATTGCTTCTACTTCTGCTTTTTGGGGCTGCAGGTCTTTTGGTGATATCCCCAAAGGCACGTTTTTTCCTTGATGCAGGAAAAGTAAACACAACAGAGGGAGATGGAGATGGGTTCCTCAGTTGTACATTTGGGAAGCTAGGTTTTCTTCCCCATTGATCAGCTTTTGAATGAGCGCCGTTATAGTCATTTTGAGAGGCAGAAATAGTTTTCCCTGTTGGTTTCTCAAGAGACGGCAGTGGCTTTATCACAGGAAGAGGAGCATTTATTCGACCAAAATTAGTACTCTGAATCCTCTGTTCTAGGTCAGGTGCCGTTTCACAAAGCTTGCCTATGATGCCATCCTTGTGCTTCAGCTGGAGACTATACTCTCGTTTCAGAGACAAAAGATGGGTGGTGAGTTGTTTCTCCTTCAAAGCAGACTCTATTTTCAAATGATCAGACTCCTCTTTGAAAGGCTGGAGGTTCATATTTAGCTCTTGAATGTTAACTTCTTTGGCATGTTGCTCTGTCCAATGACCATTGCTGGACAACTCGGGCCTGGGAGTGTGGACAGTACTAGGTAAAGGGAGCATGCGAGATGAGGAAAGCCCAGATGGAGTAGAATCTAGTCTTTGGTTTTCCACAGCAATTAACTTTCGCTGCAACTGATCATTCTGCATTCTTAATTGTTGAATCTCCTTTTGCATTTCAAGGAGCAGCTTGGAGTGTTCAATTTGGACTTCAAGTTTCTCCAACTCTTCATTAATACAGGCCTGCAACATCATAGGTTTCCCCATCAAAGATATTTTTCTTGACCAGTTCCAAATAAAACTAAATTGTTAAAAGAGAAATTGATTTAAGATCTAGTCATAGCTTACTCTTGTGCGAATTTCTTTTGCCCGATCTGCCCAGTGAAGAGTGTTCTTTGTTTCTGAATAAGTTAAATTACTTGGACTGATATTTGCAATAATGGCAGTTTGACAGGTTCCACCTAATGAATCCTGCAATCACTCAACGCCTATCCAGGTTAGTTCTTAAAAGACTGCGGGAGAATATCACCAAGAATCTTAGCACCAACTGTGAAACTGTTTAAGCATCCTTCAAAACATACTTCTTTAAGCAAACATGGGGAGTCTAAAATGAACAGAAGGGATTTTAGTTGTTCCTTTGTTTGGATCAAGGTAGTAAATTTCCTCCTCTTTCTAGACATGCAATGCTATGGAAATGGCTTGCCAATGGAATTTTATATTTTTCAAGATGAAAAATGCTAAACAAGTTGTACACTTACAGTAACTGCTGGTAGCTCTTTTTTTTTTCTAATCAGTAACATGGGAATTTCTAGACTGGCTCAAGCATGGTGAGATCACAGATGAGGGTTCTTATCTCCAGCATGAATGCACTGCTTTAATATGAGTAGTCCAAACCTGTATGCTCAGGAGTTCATCTGGGACATAAAGTACTGAGCACATTGTCCGATATAAGGTTTGGAGCATGAAGAGAATGGTTTTAACACCGACAACTTCAATGCAAAGGTTCAAATCTTCGAGCACAATGTATAAGCGAGGACATAATGCCCACAATCAAAATAGTCTTGTGGGGGATTAAACTTTGGTGACTACAACAACAATGCCAAGTTTTAATCATCACACTGTCCGATGAGCCACAAGCTAGGGGTAACTTTTTCTTTTCTGTATGCAAACATTTGCGATTGTTATGTAGAAATATGTTGTGCAAATCCCTTACGATGTCTTTCTAAAAACTTACAAGTGAGAAAAGAAAAGAAACTGTTAAAAATCCCAGGGATAATAATATGCACACCTTGAGAAGTTGAGTAAGTTTAGAATCTCTGTAAGGTATGTGCCTTTTCCTTTCAACTAGAGCATTTATACAGCTACTAAGGGCCAATAGTGATTTGTTTATGTTGGCTCCTTCTGTAGATCTGACCGTCCTTTGATCTGTGGCCACAGCCCTCTCGGACCCTGCCAAATCTACCAGAGACAGTTTACCCTTGCGGGTAACAGTGCTTAACCCCCCATCTACTTTCCATTCCACCATAACCTGCAATAGTAATAGATTCTTTAAAAGGCCATTTAAGATTCAATATACATAAACTTTACGTCAAAAAACTCCCTAGTAAAGAACTCAACTCGTATCATTAGCTGAGCCAATGCAAGTATGAAAAGCAAACCTGAAAAATGGCATGAGACCGAGATGAAGTCTCATTCATTCGAGTGGATGCTGTAGTTCTATTCTGATTTCCTTGATAAAGCAATTCCATTACCTGCAAGCTTATTTATACAACCTTGTTATTGATTTGCTTCTCTCTTGTATATCCAAGTTTATATAGAAAAATGAAAATCATACCTCTTTAGTTGAATGAGCCCTATGCTGGGTGATCCCTAGTGAAGAGACATTGCCCTGACAGGATATCAGTTCATTCAGGTCCATAAAAGAAACCCCAAATGTTCACACAAAGAGCTTGAGATAGGACTATAGCAAACCTGTTTGTCCTCTCTCAGAACAAGAGGCCTGCCAGGTGAGAGGAGATCCTTCACAGATTCATTGTAAATCTCAAGATAAGAAAGCATAACTACTGGTTCATGGTAACAGTTCTGCTGCCCAATCTTTGTAAAGACATCTTTTATCGACATGGCCATCACACCTGGAGTCTTAACGGTTCCCAACATTGTATGAGTTTTGCCTGCTCCTGTCGTTCCATAGCAAAACACACATGCATTTCTTCCATGGAGAATAGCATCAACAAGCTCTGCAGTGCTGGAAGTATTCATTCCAATCAACTACAGATCATTTAAAAAACATAGCATAACTACAAACAATTTAAAATCTAAGCTAATCTGAATTATTAACTTTAGAAAATCTACATGTTGCATATTAACTTTAGAAAATCTACATGTTGCATATTGTAATACAACCTATAGGAATTGATTAATATCTGACTAAATTGCTCACCTTATAATTGAAATTTTTTTGTCACAAATCAAGATTGGATTATCTGAAAAATCAGATATATTGCCAGGAATTGAATACAATCACTTACAAACTAACAACACAGTAGCCCAGTCACAATCTATTATTCACTTCTAGTTTAAGAATCACAGATATTTCTGAAACTACAGATCCAAATCAATTATCACAGAAAACCAGCAATCAATTTGTTATATATGGTGCTCAACAAGCTGCCCATCAAATACAAGGAAATGGTGCTGAGATAGCCACTAAATTTCAGCAATTATAACACTGAAATGGTCGCACAGCTTGGCAGCAAACTCACAACTAGGGCCTATGCAAGTGATCTCAACTCCTTCACCTGTCTGCCTTGAATCCTCAGTTGTCTGCCACAATGAAGCTCAACTGTAATCTCTGAATGAGATCACATAAATCTGAGTCAGTGGTTACCATCTGCTTATTTAGTGGTGGAAATCAAGGGATTATTCTCTTTCAATCTCCAGTGGTGGATGAATCTTATGTCCAATCTATTTGAGGGAATGAATTGATAAAACATGCATGCATCCTTTGACAAAAGCCCTTACTTATATACGGAAGCCCTTACTTATATATGGAAACCCTGCCTTAACACCTTTGGTACTTGTCTTCACTACTAGGACGGTCATTTTGTGTGGTGGCACATCACACAGATGATAAGCGAAATTGCAAATATAGCTAAAATGTTGTTGTTAGGGGAAGACATTGGGTAGTCACTAATTAAAACAGTGTTTGAACTTTGAACAAACTCGACAATTATATCTAGGTTTTCTGGCGATATAAATTGAAAACAAGAGTATCTCCATCAAAAAACAATAGAGGCAGAGAGATATGAAGATGCAAGGAACAGGTCAATGTATTCTAATGACCCAGAATGTGTCATCCCATTAAGTTACCATCTCTATGATTAGAATTACACGTAGTTTTTAGTATAATTAACACAGTTTATAAATTAAACTAGTCTGTAATCTGTAGTGGCTTTGGGCAATGAGGCATAGTTGGAATGCAGGCATTCATTCCTGGGTAACCCAGTGAAGCCCTCTTTTGATGCACTTCGAACTATGCAATCTGAAAAAAAAGGGGAAAAAAGAAGGGAAATTAACTACCTTGTGTTGTAAACTTCTTGTTGCTCAACATCTTCAGGGAAAACCGCATCAAATGTGTAAGTCTGACTACAATTCCTCTTGGAACTTGAAATTTCCTTGTTTCCAATCTCTTTCAATAAGATGTCCTTGTTGCTCACAGTACCAACACAACTACGGGCACCCATTTCTTCTTCTTTCTTTGACAGAGGTCTCACCCTAACATAAACCATAACCCTTTGTGTAAGCTCAGAAACGGTTTCCCTTCTGCTCTTCCTACTCTTATTACTAACTTGAAATTGTCCATCTGTAACAGCACAACATAATTCCTCTGACCGCTTAAAGCAGGGCCTTGAATTTTCCACACTGATGGAATTGCTGCAAAGTGGAGTCAACAGTTTCTTTTCTGTTGGTGTTTCTGAAGTCCAGCTACAACTATCTGAAGGGCTTGTGCTACTCTGTACTAATCTTCTTTCAAGCATATACACCGGACCAGATGGCTTAGGAAGCACTGGCAGTTCAGAGGCTTCACTTTGGGGCTTGCCATTTTTGTCCGAGTGACTCTGCCTCTGCATCAAGGCCTTAAACCTCTTTTTGAAAAGAGCAAAAGCAGAAGAACATATCCTTGTCTGGGTGTAAGTTGTATAAGAATCAGTATGACAATGATTATTCGCCTTCTTTGGAGATGATTTTGAAGTGCTGCAGCTCCACAGTGAACAAGCATATATGATACCAAATAAGAGCGTTGGAAACAGAAAAACAAGAGAACTTAAACAAGAAAATTCCATAATTTCATAAACAGGGTTCATTTTCACGACCGCCTCTCTTCGTCCTTATTTTTATAGTCGAAGAACAAAGAAATATAATTTACAATTAGAAGCACATTTCTATTATTTCTAATCAGTCGGCCACCATTTTTGACAGACAGCATAAAATTAACTGATAAAAAACATCTCTCAATGTTTTCCGGGCCTTCCAAGTTCGGATAATATGATTTTGCTGGCCGTAATTGTTTCCAGTTGATTCCTAGGCCATTTTTCAGTTCTGATTCTTGTTTTCCAATTGCTTCCTATGTTATTTTTCAGTTCTGGTTCTGGCTATCTAGCATTAAATGCATCCAGAAGAGCATCTTCCATTAATTTCTCACTGAAGAACATACTGAATTGTTTTGGGCATATTTGTAGTGACATAGAACCCATCTCACTTGTCAAAAATTTCTTCAACGCCACTTCAGTGAGAAGGTTGGTCATGGAATTTAGCAGAGATGAGTCATCAGGAATTTAGGATAATTCAATTAGTTTATGTGATGAAATATTTGTGGTTGGGTTTCTTGGCTTTATTTTTATTTATTTTTTTTAAATTGGCTTTATTGAGTTGGAAGATTTGAGATCATGATAGGATTGGTAGATGTGAAGACAGGTCTTACACGACAACATTTAAATGAAGTATGTTTGTAAATATCTTTAAGTTATATGTTATTTTCTTTAGGTTAAATCTATATATTTAGATAAATGATATTGATGTAATATTGAAGATAATTTTATTATGTCATATTTGAAACTTAGAAGTAATATTATTCTAAAAGTTATCTTAATATTGATAAATAGATTTAACATTAAATCATTCTTATGTTCAACACTAAATTCATCATTAACTTCATTTCTAATTTTATCTTCTTTAAGTAGAATTTTTATTACTTTAAATTTAAGATAATGTTATATTTAAATGTAAAACTAATTTTATATTATACTTTCATCTAGTAATTTTAAAGTGACTTAATATATAAATATAAAACTACCTATTTATCCAACTTTACAAGTAATTATATATTCCTTAAATCATAATTTTTAAGTGACTTATTATCCAAATATAAGATACATTTAATTGTTGAATTCAAAAGTCTTTAGTAAATATGCTACTTTGTTGGTGTTATTGAAACAATATCAAAGTGACTTAATATATAAATATAAAACTAATTTTATATTATACTTTCATCTAGTAATTTTAAAGTGACTTAATATATAAATATAAAACTACCTATTTATCCAACTTTACAAGTAATTATATATCCCTTAAATCATAATTTTTAAGTGACTTATTATCCAAATATAAGATACATTTAATTGTTGAATTCAAAAGTCTTTAGTAAATATGCTACTTTGTTGGTGTTATTGAAACAATATTAATGGACAATCTAGAATGCTTTTTGGTTTTAAAAAAATGCTTCTTGTGAATGATCTTAAAATAAGATTTTGAAAATTCTTCAAAATGAAAAGGAGATCATTTATGGTCATTATGGACTTTATTTATGCTACCCAAAAATAAATATGATGAATTGATTTCACCTATTTGTATTTTCATTTTAATAATTAAAAACATTGAAAACTTGTTAATAATTTTTTTAAACATTGTTTATATAAAATGGGTCCTATTTATATTTTTATTTTAATAATTAAAAATATTGAAAACTTGTTAATATTTATTATCATTTAATTAAATTCTATTTATATAAAATTGGTCACTATGTGGAGTGGTTTTTTTGAAAGACAATAAATTATAATGGTAGTTAGCATATAAAGTACACATTATGTATTTATGTTCTAGAGATTGGTGGGATATGTACAATGTTTTTTATTAAGGGTCAAATAGGTTTTGAGGGGACTCAAAATCCCTTACAACAAGTTTTGAAGGGACTTGAAACCCTCTGGAATTAATAGGATTCTAGAACCCACAAGCAAAACGTTGCAAAAAGATATAATAAAAGATTAACAACAACCCACCATAACCAACCATTAGCAAGGCAACTAAGAACATGGAAGGCCATCCATCAAGCCTAAGCCATTAGACAAAAGATGTCAACAACACAAGCAATAAGGGTTTTGCAAGGCTCCCTTAATCGAAAACATGGGTTTTGGCAAGGCTCACATAACCTTATTACAAAGAGTTTAACCATGAAACCCACAAACATCTTGTACCAAGCAATGAATGCTTTCAAACCATGAAACCCACAAACATCTTGTACCAAGCAATGAATGCTTTCAAAGAGTAGAAATCCACCTCTTCTGAAGAATTCATCTCCACCTCAATAGTAGAGGATCCCACCCCAATAGGAACAGTAGAGGAAGAAACCACAAAAAGAGAAACCAGACCCAAGCCTTCCCCAAAACTAAGCATCCAAGGTAGAGACGAACCACTAATGCACCACTTCCAACCTCTTCCCCGCAACATATCACCACCTCCATAGGGAATGCCACCACCTCTATAGGACCAATAGAAGAGGAAGAAGACATCACAAGTGGCCAACCCCTAACCATGGCCATAAAAAAAATGCCCCACCTCAAGAAGAGATGACTTCAACTCCAAGGGAATCAATTGAAGAAGGAGTAGGGGTAGAGAAACAAAAATCCTCAACTATAGGGCATTGGCATACACAAGCACAACCCTAGAAATAAAGAGACCCCAAAGCCACAATGTAGTGCCCTCTCTCTTTTGGCTGGTCAGACTTTGTGGTTTGAGTTTTGCGTGGTTTGACCCTTATTTTGGTGTTGGTCGATTTTGTTTTGGTTATGAGGAGGGCTCCTCTCACCCACAACTAACAGTAAAGAAACAAATTCTCAAGAAACACCAAAGTTCACTAGGATAAAACTCCACACCACAACCACCATTAAAAAAAACCCTCAGAAAGAAAACTTCAAAATAGAGGAGCCAAGAGATGCACAAAGAACTATAGAGGTGGGTAGGGGACCAGAAGCCCCTAAACTAGAACAAATCCCAGGCACCAAGGGTAGGGACACTACGAAATAGAAACCTCGACACCAGTAGCTATGAAGCACAAAGGCCTATAACCAAGATCTAACAGAGAACCACCAACCTAGGAAAGGAACCAACAACAAGGGCAGGAAAAGGAGGAGGTGGGAGAAGGCCATTGGCCCTATGCATCCACACCACCAAAAGAACAAGGGCAACATAAAACACCTCCCCATGAAACCCCAAAGGGGGGAAGCACAAAACAGAGCGAGGAACCCAATGCAAGGGAGGGGGGCCAAAACAATATCCCCATAGGAGCATCACAAAATTCTCACCAGAAACCACTTCCATAAGCCACCGTACATGAAGGCAAAAACAAAGGGATGCTTGAAAAAATGGCCCTAGGAGAAAGAAATAAGAACAATGCATGCCAAAACCAGATAGACCAAAAAATAGCAAAGAAACCCACCAACGGAGGGAGGAAAGACACCGATCTAAATGGATAAAATGAACAGGGGATGGGACACCCAAACCACAACTCACCGAAGTACCCACAACACCATAGTTCTCAAATTGGCCACAGAAAAGAAATGACAAGGATCCATATAAACAACCAAGAGAAAGAAAAAACACCATTGGGCCACAAGGGAGAGAAGGAGCCCAGCTAGAGATGGGTTCTCTAGACATCCCAAACTCAAAATACCCATGGGAAACCAGGATAAGAAAAAAACCCATAGTAAACCAACACATAGACCCAGTTCCATCTACCTCTCCATCACCATCCTCCTCCTCAACATCTTCCAAAACCCTACAACCGCTTCCTCTCCCTACACTCTCGAAAGCCATATGATAATTCACGTTGTTAATTAATTAATTATATTATGCTAACTAATAAATCATATTGTCCTTATATTGCCATATTTCAAATAATTTGATTAATCATTATTAATTAATTAGTTATCTCCTAATTAATTTATGTACATGCATCCGATCAAAATAAATAAATTATTATTATTATCTTCACCCATATCTCATTCATGACAATTTAGTTAGTTCCACCTTTCACTAGTTGACCAAATAATTAAGTAATTAGTTGATCATGTTAACTTCCAATCAAATTAGTCGATTGAATAATCAAATTGATTAACTTAATAATAAATTTAGTTGATTGATTAGTTAATTTAGTTGAATGATCAATTGAGCTAGTTAACTAGTTATTCAAGTAATTTTACGAATTAATCAATTGAGTTAACTAGTATATCAAACTAGTTAACTCCAAATACACTAATTGCTAAAGAGACACAAAATGAGACCTTTGCTAGCCAAAAGTGAAGATTTGGTGAACAAAAAGTTAGACAAAAATAATAATATTGTCAAAAATCTTTTTAATGCTCTTAATTATATTGGAAATACTAGTAAAGAAAGAGATAAGGGAGCTTCTTGTAGAGTAATCACAACCTCATTAGTAAGCCACCATTTGAGAAAGGCTTGTTTATCAAGGCAAACTTGTGTTGATTTGAAGCTAAATAAAAAAACAATTGTCTAGAGAACTTGCAAGAAGAGCAAGATTTGATAGTCCTCTTCAAAATGATACATGGGCTTTTAGTGGGAGGCTTCCACATATTGATCAGAAGCTAACAAATAACATAAAGTATGAAATTCAACAATTTTTGCACTCTAACTCTAGAGTATCACCCAATGTAATGGATGTTTTAAAGTTAAGAATTGGCAATCAAGACCACACACCACATCCTAAACATTTTTTGAAATGTAGCAAAAACATATTGTACAAACAATTTGAGAGTTTATAGCCCTTAATAGAATATCTGCATGATTTGATGATGATATTAGTAAGACCATATAATCCATTGCCCCTTAAGCTAATGTTAAGTACATGGAGAAAGGACTTAGAGATTCTTATAATCTTTTCATTAATGATTAGAACCATGGTGACGATGAAAAATTAATCCAAATACACATAATAATCTATTGTCTTGTGATAATATTCACAAGATTCACACTAATATTATTTTTATCTAATTTTATCTTGTATAAAAGATAACACTAATACAATTTGAAATTTAAACTTAGGTATAAATAATAACACGCATGCAAGATCACACAAATTAACGTAGATATTTGAAAACCTTAATAGAACAAAAGTTAACTAGATGCAAATGAATCCTCCATGTTAGTAAGGAAACTCAACCTAAAGAATTTCACCCTAACCAAACTTGACTTTGGGGGGTATCATGTTTTTTTATTTAACATAAATGTCTAGTTCTTTACAAGATTATTAATGATACAAATGCTTTTGTGCCTAGAACAAGCCAACGAGGCCTATTTTTTTCGTTTTCCTCAACTTTACAATTCAACCCATTTGGTTAGGTTTGCTTCGATGTCATCGCCTTGAGTCAAACTATTCAAGTTCAGCGGATAAATGACTCCGCCCGTCCCTAAGAAGAGAACAAAATTACTCGTAAAACACAACAATTAACACTTACCAAAATTAAAATATTAGAAACTTATAAATAATATAATTTTATTTTTTATTCTGTAATTTGATTTATAAATATTATTTTATTGGGCTTAAATAAATTTATATTACAAGATCATATTTTAATAATGGAAAATTGGAAGCTTTTATGATTATTTTTTAGAAATTTAAAACTATTTACGTATTGTGTTTAATTATTTTAGCTTATTAATTTATTTTAGAAGTTTGGTTTTAATTTATTAAATTATATTTAAATGTGATATAAGATGTCTTATATCATCTAAATGATGTAATTCTAGGGTGTAGATTTATTGAAAATAATTTAGAGTAGGCGTATATTTTCTTATGTATTATCTTTATTTAGATAATTTTATTTTGTTAAATAATAATTTAGTTTTTTATTCTTGAATTTGTTTTGCAAAGATTATATAGATGTGAGACACAGACTAGAAGATAATATATAGGATTAAGAGGTCAACTTCTTATCTATATTAGATTCTAAGCTTAATTGTTAGAAAATGAAAAAAAAAAAGATTATGCTAAAAGTGAATAATAGGAACAAAAAAGGTGTTACACCAAAACAAACATCCCCTAAGACATTAGATTTAGTCAACAAGAACTATTATAAATCATGATCATGAAAATATGTCAAAAAATCATCTATAAACAATTTTCAGATCTAGTATAAGAATAATCTTAACTTTATATGAATCATAATTTTTTTTATATATGATTACGTAACTTAGCCAATAGATTACTAGAACATAAACTAAGATTGCTCTTGAATTTAAAATAAGGAAAGTGAGAAGTAAAGTTGTACACAAAACTTGATGAGATCATATTTACAAAGTTAAACTTGGTTACAAATGAGCACATGGCTCTTTATTTATAGAGAATGCTTCTAAAATACCCCCCAAAACATAAAGCGTATAGTGGTGGAAAACTTTCTATTTAAAAATTGCATGGTAAAAGCGAGAAGCAATACAAATTCTTGCTTAATTTCATCACTCTACAATTGCTTGGTTAGGTTAGAGTGGGAAGTTTGTTGTATGTCATATAATAGTTCAAATCTTGCTAATAATATTTCAAATATTTTTGGTATTTAACTTTTTCAAAGGATTTTTTCACATTCAAAGTAGTTAAAGTATTTGAGTTAACAATTAAATAACTTTTTGAGTTAGAAATGATGCAAACAAATCACATAAGTACTATTTCTTCACGATTTTTTTGTTCAATCTAAAACATTGTTTGGTGTCATGTGGAATGTTGTTAAAATGCTATATGGTCAAAAGTAATAAACAAAATATATGTGGACTCCACCATCAATGAAGTCCTCTCAACATTGACTAACAAGGAAAAAGGTTGTTAAGCCTACCAAGGATTATATGTCATCTAATGGGGCTTTGTGCTTAGAATTTCTTAGCATTAGATGACAATGTAGCATGTATTATTGGATTAAAGATGACATGCTTATCAAACAATTCTCACTACTTCCCTTTTGAAATAGGCATTAGTCTTGAAAATCTCAGAAGTTGTTAGATTACCATTGATTAATGAATCAAGTTGTTACAAGTTTTTGAAGGATTCCAAACACTGAGTAGTAGAAAAAATTCATTGAAATTACTTACTAGACAAATACCATTTGTATTTACATATTGAAAATTCACTACAATTTTGACAACACTTGTAAGAAAGAATAGGAATCCAAGAAAGCATTCATTAAGCATGAAGTCAAATAGATATGAATATGAAATTGAAAACCCCTGAAACTAAACTAAAAACAACTACATATGTGTGTTAAAATTGATTAAGAAATGGTAACTCACAATTCTTTAACCTATCATAACAAGAGAACTTGGAAATTGAAGACCCCTAAAAGAATACCTTTGTCTCAATTTACTAACTCACAATTCTTCAACCTATCATAACAAGAGAACTTGAAAATTGAAGACCCCTAAAACAATACCTTTGTCTCAATTTACTAACTTGAAGATTAATATTTATTTGCTAAAAAAATTAGACTATGTTGCACAACTAATTTAGGAAAAAACATATAAAACTTATTACAACGAATGTTCTATTTAGACAAACCCATTCACTAATATGAACTATTAGCTACATTCTTAATCAACCTACTTCATAAAATCACCTTGAAAATAATAGTTAACCAAACAAATAACAATATTTATGGATCTCTTTCAATAGAAGATTTTCACGATGTAAATTTGAAAAGCAAACTCAAACACTTGAATTAAATAAGTCATATTTCTAACAGTGCGGAATTCAACAATAAGATACATCCATTTCAAAAGCACACATTGCAGAGAATAGCTTCATAAAAAATGTCTTAGATACCAAACATCTATTATAATATATTTATAATGTATTAATGACATCGATATCACATCTAAAAATAGTATTAAACAAGTGTACCGCCCACACCTAACAAAACAGATATAAAGGCGTAGGGTGTAGGTGTGTGCTGAGAATCAACTACATGGAGCTGGATCAATTTATTTTAATCCTTTCAATTGTTAAAAATAATATTTAATATGAAATTTTAAATTTTGGTTGTTGATCTTGCATTGTTTTCCAATTCTTAGAAATAATATTTAATATGAAATTTTAAATGTTGTTGATCTTCCATTGTTTACTATTTTAAAGGAAAATAATGTTGTTGGCTGCTTGTCTGAAACTTTGGAACCATATTTTATTTTTCTTCAAAAAAAATTCTCCCTCTGTATCACCCTCTCCAACTCCCTGTGTTAATATTTTGGGTTAACATATTTGTAATATATTTTTCTATCTAGATAGTAATGGCAGTTTATTTGTTCTTCTGCCTGTAAAATAGAGATCTAAAAGTTTAGAATGTAAATGTTTTTATATGCAATCAAATATATTTCTGATAGTAAATGGGACATTGACAATGGAAACACAGAAAGTTTTTGCTCTGGCATATCTATGCTGGATTGCTTGCCTTTTACCTGTTATCTGCCAGGAGGATTTCAACACGGTTGGCTCAACTGTGGAACGCACTGCCTACCATTTTCAACCTCCAAAAAACTGGATGAATGGTCTGTGCTTTTTTAATCTCCAGATCAATTTCTGCTTTGGATTTTTGTCAAACTGATTGAGAATCTTATATTTTGGTTTTGGTGTCTGAAATTGTTTTCTAAAAGAGCCACAGATCTCTCTAGTTCATCATTTTATTTAGTTCCTGCTTTGGGCTTTTGTAACTGATCAGAATTTCACTTTATCTTTTTGATTGTTTGGCATTGGTTTGTAAACCGGGAACAGATCCAAATGGTGAGTTTGCTTGTTCAATTTCACTAGTTTGACATTTATCAGGTTTGATAAGAGAACCGATATAATACTCAATGTGTTTTACAGGGCCCATGTTTTATAAAGGACTGTACCATTTGTTTTACCAGTACAATCCTAAGGCAGCTGTATGGGGCAACATTGTGTGGGGGCATGCTGTGTCAAAGGATCTTATTAATTGGAAATCACTAGAATTTGCAATCATTCCGAGTGAATGGTATGATATAAAGGGTTGTTGGTCTGGCTCTGCTACACTTTTGTCTGGAGAGAACCCTGTGATTCTTTATACAGGATGGGACAACTCCTCTAGACAGGTCCAGAATATGGTTGTTCCTCAAAATTCATCTGATCCCTACTTAAGGAAATGGATGAAGATCCCTGAGAATCCAATTATAGTTCCAGACAATGGAATTAATGGGAGCTCTTTCAGAGATCCAACAACTGCCTGGCTTGGCAAAGATGGGAGATGGAGAATTCTTGTGGGTAATAAGGAGGATCAACATCATAATGGAAGGGCCCTCCTTTACATAAGCAAAGATTTTGTTCACTGGACCAAAAAGAAGCACCCTCTCCATTCTTCCAAAAAGACAGGAATGTGGGAGTGCCCTGATTTTTATCCTGTTGCTAAATTGGGAAAGCTTGGACTGGATACTTCCACCAATGGTCCTGATGTTAAGCATGTCTTGAAGGTATCCCTTGATGATACAAAATATGAGTATTATACAGTTGGAACCTATTTCACAGGCATTGATATATATGTTCCAGACAATACTAGTGCAGACAATAAATATGGATTGAGATATGATTATGGAAAATTCTATGCATCCAAAACCTTTTTTGATAATCATAAGAAAAGAAGAATCTTGTGGGGATGGATCAATGAGTCAGACAGCATGCAGGATGATATTGCAAAGGGATGGTCTGGTGTGCAGGTAAGAAGTAAATTAATTTTCAGGTCAATCAAGTATGTTTAACATCACCCAACTTAAAATGCCACATCAAACATACATAATGTTCAAACCCAACCTAGTTATATATAATTATAATGAATATATTTTGGTCTTATGCATAAAGGCCATCCCAAGAACAATCTGGCTAGACAATGCCTCCAAAAGCCAGCTGGTGCAGTGGCCAGTTTCAAAGTTGGAGTCCTTGCATGGACATAAAATCTACAAAGAAAACATCAATCTTGATACTGGATCCACCATAGAAATTGCAGGGCTGACAGCTGCACAGGTGATCAAATGTCAATTGAAATTCCTCTATTTTTTTAATCATGGCATGATTTTGTCAACTACTGCAGTAATTATCTTTACTATTTTGGAAAAGTAAAAAACTGAAGGTTATTTATGTCTATAATTTTTATATTTTTAATTTATTAAAATTGAGGGGTTTCTAGCAGTAACTTCTCTGGACAATTATAATTTTTAGGGAAAAGGTTTTCATGAAATGTTTAAAGGATATATATATGAGAATGTTATCTAAAATGAATTTAATTTCTAATACGATATATTTTTGTAAACTAAAAGAAACAAAAACTTATTAATCACAAAAGAAGATTACAAAATAAAAATGGTCAATAGCCCAGCAAAAAACATAGAGTTGTCCATTTCTATCCTCAACTAATTGCTTGAACATGTGAGATAAATCCAAATGCAAATGCCCCCTTTTTTCAATACTCCAACCCTGCAGCCCATCAGATGTCCATTTTCAAAACAATCCACTACTCTATTCCATTCTCTAGGAATATTACAAAAAACAACAGATTTTAAGGGCCTACTCACCTTAGAATCTGTCGAATTACCACAGCTAAATGTTAATTAGTATCTTCTGAGTGCTGCTCATTCAGCATATGCACCACCACTTGTGAATCACAGATTCACAAATAATCTTTTGCGATCCAAAAACACAACCTCTCTCCATTGCATAGAAGACGACAAAGGCCTCCATAATGTTATTTGTTGAAATATTATTCTACATAAATATGATATGTTTTCAGAATTAAGAACAGGGTACACTATTACATAGGCTGCTAAATGAACATGGTGATCCAAGAGTGAAACAAAAATAAGTATGTTGTTTCAACCCTTCTTATATCTGTTCAACTACTGTTCAGTTGATTATGATTGTTTTCAAGGTTTACATTTGGAGTATCAGTTCTGCTTATGACTCTTGGACAGTCCTCAATCCTTTAGATATTACGGTGTATGACTGTTCCTTTAGATATTACAAAACGGCATTTTATTTCCAAGTTGCAGATCACTGAAGTGAATCATCACATTGTGCAAGAGTTTGAACTTCTTTTCTTGATATGTTTCATTGTTTTTATTAAGTAAATGGGGAATGCAAGGGTCCCTTTCAAAAGTCAAACAGCCGAATCAAAACAGGTAAAAAAAAAGGAGACCACCAAAAGAGTATAACAGAGACAAACAACATAAGAGAAAGAAAATAATAACAAATACCACAAACACAAGTTGACCAGAGGGAAAATGGCCCATACCCTGAAGATACAAAGCCAACCTCCCTTTTCTCAGGATGCTGATGCAGAGCATCCTTTAGAGAGCATTCCTGATATGGTTCATTCTTATTTTAGTCCATTTCAGCAGATTGTTTTTTTTGATCGGTAAAGGCAGAGTCAGATTTGTATTAATAAGTTTAGACACATATGATTGAAACAAAATTCTCAGTCATTCAAAATCCCTGCTCTTTGAGAGCACAGAGAATTCACCAAAACCAGAAAGGCTTAAACTTATGTTTTAACTATTTTTAAAACCATTAGAGGGTTTAATAGTCTAGGAAAGCAAATAGACTATAAGTGATAGAGGCAGAATTCCAACTGCCTAGAACAGAGTTTTTAAGCTTGAAATTAAACCTATGAGAAATATACATATCTACTTAGTATCAAAAATCAAAATGAGGGAACCACAAAAATCCTAGCTTGAAGATGGAGTGTCGGGGTTATGCTGCTGCTTCCTGGAAGGACCACGACCTCTTCCTTTGCTTGCAAATCCCTGTCGAACTTCAGCTGACTGGAGCACCTTCCTGTCTCGACCACGTCCTTTGCCCGGAGGGCGACCTCTACCACAGCTCAAACCATTCCCACGACGACCCCTGGAACCACGACCCCTGCTAGCCTGATCCAATTGTGGGTTTTCCTCTTCTGGTTTTGGAGGTAGGATGCCGTTAAGTCTTGCAAACTGGATAAGGTCCTCCTCCCTTCCAAGGTCTTCTGAATCCTCTCCCAGGAACCGCCATTTGAGATAGCCAAGGCCAACACCCGCAAACACTCTGTGCTTATCCAGGTCCTTCCCTTTCAAATCAAGCAGGAAGGGGTAATACTTAATCAATTCTCTGTGAGCATTAGAAAGGATTCTATCTCCTGGATGAGGGGCCCCAGAATCATGAATTGCTTTGTTAAGAATTTCCTGGAGCTCTGGGTCACTTCCTCCGAGAAGAGCTTCTTAGTGAGAGACTAGACTGCCTGTTTAGCGATTTTTAGGTCAAGAAGGGAGGCGACAAACCTTGAAGAGATGCTGGTGTTATCCCGAGGATATTCGTCTCTATTGAGATGACCACTGCCCAAAATCATCTTCATGGCCAAAATGAGTGGAAATCCGAGAAGAGGAGGAGACGCTTGAGCCTTAAGTCTGTGATTTTTCTGAAGGAAACTTGTCTCATGGATGTCGAGAGGGAGATTGGAGTGTCGGCTCCAAAACAGCATGTGGGTCTGGGATACACGCTCATGATGAAGCCAAAGGGAGGGTCAGCCGCCATGAGGGACGGAGCAGGTTGAGCAACAGAGAAGGAGAAGGGCACTGAGAGAGAAACAGAGAGAAGGAAATGAACACATAAAGCAAAAGGCAACTGCGAAGAGGAAAGATGGCACACTGTTTAAAGCCGAGTAATGAGGATCGTGGTCGCAATAAATTTAGCAATAAAGGTGGCGGAGGATGTTTGTCCTTGTCAAGCCAACTCACCCGGACGGGCCACGCAGACCTTGAATTGATTTGACAATACATCAGTGATCTTGAGAGGAGGATCGGAAAAGGCTTAGGTCATTACTACAACTGGATGATGCACTTGACTGCGGGCCCACCCTCTCAAGGGCGATGGAAAATTTGAATTCAAGATTGAGTCAATTCTTCTAGATTTGTTGTCGAAAAGTCTGCGATTCCTTTCCTTCCATATTTCCCAAACTAGACAAGAAGGGGACAATTCCATGATTGAGCTTAGGGTGGACTCCTTGGAAGAGATAGGCCAGCTTTGAAACAGAGATTTAATATCATTTGGAAGGGCTAAGATCAGGCCTAGTTTGGCACAGAGCCATCTCCAACATTTGAACGCAAAGGGGCATGAGAGTAGTAGGTGGTCCACTGTCTTTGATTGAGCTTTGCACAGGATGCACCTAGAGGGTCCTTCATACCCCATTTTTGTGAATTTTTCTGTAGTTAATTTTTTTTTTTGATATGATAGCCATGCAAAGATCCCTGCCTTAGGGATAACTTTAGAACTCCAGAACAACTTCTTAGGGAAATCTAGATGATCCTGCGCAGCATTATTGACCAGTACTCTGTAACCATCTCTAGGATTGTAGAGCCCTGTTTTGGAGGGAGCCCAAATTAAAGAATCGTGTCCTCTTCTCGGATTAACATTTCTATTTTTTAACAGATCTTTGAGCTGGTCTATATCATCCCTTGTAGTAGGGACTGAATCCAATGATTTCCATCTCCAGCTTTGAGAGCCAGGTGAACCGTCAAAGGCCATGTAATCTCTTACTTTGACACCCCAGTGGTGTTTAAGCCAGTTTTTTGTTGTTGGAATGTTGAGAAGATTAGCTATGGGAGGGTAGCCACCCCAAGAATCTTCCCAAAAAAGACTTGAGGCTCCATCATGGATGTCCCATGATATTTGTTCTGATATCAGGTTTCTGCATGAGATTAAAAAATTCCATGTTTTAGAGCCCTTGGGAAATGAGTTAGCTCGAAGAAAATTGGTTGGCTCTTGATCTGGTAAGTATGTAGTGGCTAGCATTCTAGACCATGTGATAGTTGGATTCCTGATGAACTTCCATACTAGTTTGGCCCCTAGAGCTTTATTTTGCAATTTGAGGTCCTTAAGGCCTAAGCCTCCCAGGACTTTAGGCTTGATTATTTTTTCCCATGCAATTAGAGCTATTCTGTGTTTCTCCTCTGAGTTTTGCCAAAAGAAGTTCCTCATTTTCTTGATGAGAAAGGTATTTGCACTTGCTGTGAGAGATAGAATGGAAAGAAGGTAGATGGGCAGAGCTGATAATACTGCTTGGATCATAACAAGTCTGCCCGCCCATGACAGCCATTTCCCTTTCCAGGAGTTTGAAGACTGATCCATTTTTAGTTTGAGAGGATCCCATGACCTAGCACTCCTAGTTCCCTGATCAATTGGAATTCCCAAATGGATGCAAGGGAGGGACCCTACACTGCAATCCAGGATTGAGAGTATTTTAGCCTGTAGTTGACTAGGGGTAGAAAAGAAGTAAACCTTGGATTTGTCCTTGTTCCTAGTTTGGCCTGAAGGTTTCCCAAAGGTGTCCAGAATTTGTTTAAAATGGGATGCCTCTTTGATTTTTGCTGCCCCCAACAGGTGATTATCATCTGCAAACTGCTGGTGGGTGATTGAAAAGTTTCTAGTTACCTTGACCCCCTCTAAAAGATTGTTCATGTGGCTTCTTTTAATTGTTCTGCCTAAAATTTCCCCCATTATGATGTAAAGAAAGGGAGAGATAGGATCTCCTTGTCTAATTCCCCTTGAGGAGGAGAAAAAGCCTTCTGGCTTCCCATTTACCAAGATTGAAAATTTTGGAGTAGAAATGCATTCAAAGACCCAATCAATCCACTGCTTTGCAAACCCAAAGGCTTGCATAACCTTGCAAAGAAAGCGCCAATCAACACTATCATAAGCTTTTGAGATGTCTACTTTAATCATCATACCTGGTCTTTTAGTGCTTTGAAGAGTATGGATTGCTTCTTGTGCTATTATGGCTCCGTTAAGGATTGAGCGACCTGCAACAAACCCTGTTTGTTCCTCTAATGTTATTGATTCCATGAGGGGCTTCATTCTGTTCATCATGACTTTAGAGAGGATTTTATAGACAGTGTTGCAGAGAGATATGGGTTTGAAATCACCTAGTTTTACTGCATTTTCTTTCTTGGGGATGAGGATGATGAATGTGTTGTTGACTTCCTTAAGAAGCCTACCTGATCTCCTTGAGCATTCTAGGGCTGCCACAAGGTCCTGACCTAAAATATGCCAACATTTCTTATAAAAGTCCGATGGGAAGCCATCCGGGCCAGGAGCTTTGCCCGAAGGCAATTGATTGAGGGCTTGGAACACTTCCTCCATCTTAAGGCTCTCTTTTAGGTTTTGGTTCTGCTTGTCTGTTATAATCTTGGGGATCACATCCAACATCTTATCTTGCTCTAGTAGGTGGGAGCCTTCAAGGTTATTTAAGAGGTTGAAGAAGAAGGAAGTGATTTCCTCCTTGATTTCCGCCGGATCCTCTATGATCCGGTTATCTTTGGACTCTAGTTTTGATATCTAGTTCTTACTCCTTCTGATTTTTGTCACATTATGAAAAAACTTAGTGTTTTTGTCCCCCATACTGAGCCAGTTCTCCCTTGATTTCTGTTTCCAAAAAATCTCTTCTTTGGACAAGATATCCTCATATTCCAGTAGGAGCATCTTTTCTTGTTGAAAGGAATTCAGATCCATACCTTCTAGGATGATCCTATCATTTAGAGCTGCCAATCTACCTTGTAGCAAACAATTTGTTGAAAAGATGTTTCTGAAGTGCTGAGAGTTCCATTGGACCAGTTTATGTTTGACAAATTTCAGCTTAGCATTAAAGCAGAAGAGTTTAGAACCTACCACCGATGCCTCCTTCCACCAGTTTTCTATCAATGAGAGGAAATTTTGGTCTTCATCCACATGTTCTCGAACCTGAATGGGGCTTTGCAATGAGATCTATTATCGGTCAAGGACAGGAGAATGGGGTAGTGATCCGATCCTGAACAGGGGATTACCGAGCATGAAGGGATGAATGGAAGGCTCCTTAAGTCGCCTTGCCAAAAAAATCTATCCAATTTTTCTGCAATATTGCTAAAGCCTTTCCTTCTATTTATCCAGGTGAACAAATCTCCTGAGTCTATTTCCATCAGACCGTTCCTATCAATCTAGTCATTGAAATCCTGTTGAGATCCTCCTAAGCGGATTAATCCACCCCTTTTGTCGGAGGAACTTCTGATGGCATTGAAGTCACCCCCTATAAAGAGTTGTTCCTTAGAATGAGAAGAGAGGATTGAATCTAAGGAGGACCATAAGAGGCGTTTGTTGGTGGGGGAAACTGGACCATAAGTGTTAATGACAAGGAAAGAAGAATTGGATTGGAAGTGAACTACTTTTGCCAAGATCCAATTCCTGTTTGAAGCAATGCCAGTAACTTTTACTTGGGAAGGCTTCCAGATTATCATTAGGCCTCCTGAGGCCCCATCTGAGTCCACTGTCAATTGAGAGGTAGTCTTGAAGAGGGGGCTGATTCCATCACCGAAGGCAACTGCTTGTCTATTGTCCAGCTTCGTTTCTTGTAAGAAAATAATTTCTGCACTGACCAAAAGAATCCTCCTTTTGATCACCCTTTGTTTGTTAGGGGCATTAAGGCCCCTAACATTCCAAGATAAGATTTTCATTGTATTTTAATCTGTTTCAGCAGATTTAATCATAAGTCTACTTGGTATTTTAATCTGTTTCAATGTAAATATGACACCTTTTTAGTACCTTAAGGTTAGTATTTTGGATCTTATTTATAACTGTTTGTTGTTTACATTAGGCAGATGTAGAGGTTTCCTTCAATCTACCAAGTCTTGCAGACGTAGAAAAGATGGATGCCAATTTAGATGCTCAGCAACTGTGCAGCCAGGATGGAGCAGCTACCAAGACCATAGTTGGTCCATTTGGGCTTTTGGTTTTGGCTTCTAAAGATTTGGCCGAACAAACAGCTGTTTTCTTTAGGGTTGGAGTACATCAAAACAAGATGAAAGTTCTAATGTGCAGTGACCAGAGCAGGTTGGAACAATTCAACAGTAAAATATTAAATAGTTCTTTAAAACATTAATGTGCAATACTGAAAGTCTTAACTTTTTTCGTATGTGTAGATCATCTTTGAAAACAGATGTTGATAAAACAACTTATGGAAGTTTTGTTTCTTTTTCCTTCAACCAAAAGAGTATCTCTCTAAGAGTACTGGTGAGTCATGATTTGGCTATTTGTAATTTTCTCCTGGGCTTATAATTGGAAAAGAAAAGAATTGATCAATGTGAAAAGTGCAGGTTGACCATTCAATTGTAGAAAGTTTCGGAGAAGGGGGAAAGACTTGTATAACAGCCAGAGTTTATCCTAATCAGGCAATTGGAGAAGATGCTCACCTTTACTTATTCAACAATGGCGTTTCTTCTGTCACAGCTAGTAAATTGACAGCATGGGACATGGTGTCCTCTCAACAGCCTAGCCATACAATAAGGGCCTATGAATTATAGGCCTAAGAGTAAGGTATCTAAATTTATTCGAAGCTTCAACCACATGGCTTAATCATGAAATTTTTTGTAATTTTCTATTCTTCACATTTCACAGTCATACTCTATCAATTTGTTTGGATTTTCTTCTATCAAACTACCCAACCTAATTTGCATTGCAGAGTTAAACCACCCACATTCCTTAATGTTGTCGGGAGCCTGTTCAAATTGCATGGGTGACCCATAGAAAAATTTAATATAGGAAATAGATTTCTTGTAAGAACGATTGAAAATTGGAGCACTTGATTGTTGAGCTAACAATCATTCAAGGAAAAGTTTGAAAATAGGAGAGGCAAGTTTAACACTCCATAGCAACTTGAAGCTTTACAAATGGTGACTTGACCTGTTTATGCTTTGCATAAATTGTTGGTGGTCTCTGATTTGTATGTGGTATTCTTTATTCAGAGTTATTTGTAATGTGAAGTGTTGGTACTGTGATTTGTATGTGGTATTCTTTATTCAGAGTTATTTGTAATGTGAAGTGTTGGTACTGTGATCATAATGTATTAGTATTATAAGTTTTTTAGTCTTGTTGATGTTGAGAGGCGTTCTAGAGTGATAACAAGGGGTGGAGTGTAATGACACGAATGTGTTAATTTTTTTTTTTTCATATTTTATTTTAAATTTGATAATGATTTCTACATCAAAATTATAATATTTAATAATAATATAATATTTTCAAAATAATTTGCTCGTAAAATTTATGTCATGTATTTACTGAATAAAATAGTTTCAAAATTAAATAAAATAACTTTTGACTAAATAAAAAAGAGAGTACTTAATTAATATCTCTTAAGTACAAAATAAAATTGAGCTTCTAAAATAAAATAAGCACATATCTACAATTTAATTTTTATTAAATCCTTTCATCTTGATTTCATACTCCATGACTTGAAAAATGAACAGATTTGATTATTTTAAGTAAAATAGCCAAATTTTTAGTATCTATTAAGTTCTTGCATCTTGTTCAAATGGTTTTTTCTACAAATCCCTTCTTACTAACATCATATTGATGTCACTCCCACATGTTGGCATCACCATCCTCCAAGTGACCTCCCCTTCCATGCTAACATCATCATGATGCCATGCTAGCATCATCCTCTCTTTCCACCTTTGTAGGGTTTACATCCATATCTAAACATGTGAACTCTATCCTAAATTCACTTTTGATGTTCACTTGTTCACATTTTCCGCATCCACTTCAACATGAAATTATCACAAATCCCTTCTCTATCCATCACTTCCCTTCCCTTTATTCACTGCTTTGTAGGAATTCAATGTGCAATTGTCACTCCCACTTCACTTTTACATGGAATTTATGTAAATTTCTTCTCTATCCATCCCCCTCTTTTCTCCATTTCCTCCTTTGCAAGAATTTAATGTGTAGTCAAATGTCACTTGAATCATCCACTTCCACGTGAATTTAATCTGTAACTTTTCTTTTCAACAAATCAAAACTCTTTGTTTCTCTTGTAGTCTATTTAAACTCTTTTCTATCCCTCTCATTGTTTCCATTAGGGGTCCACAAAAACTACTAAAATTCCTAGTAAAATTTCTATAAAAACTAGCCAAACCATGAAAAGATCTCACCTTTGTAGCACTCTTTGGGATAGGCTATTCAAGGATAGCCTTAACATTATTTTGGATCCATTTTAAGACCATCTATTGGGACAACAAATCCAAGGTACACTAACTCCTTCACAAAGCTGCACTTTTTCAAGTTAATCAATAACCTTTCTTCTCTTAACTTCTCAGAGACCGCACAAATATGCTTTATATGCTCCTCCAATGTTTTACTAAAAATTAGAATATCATCCAAGTAAACAATAACAAACTTACCCAAAAACTCTTTTAGTACCTTGTTCATGAGTCGCATGAATGTGATCAGTGCATTGGTTAGCCCAAAAGGCATGCCTAACCACTCATACAAGCCCTCCTTTGTTTTGAAGGCTATTTTCCATTCATCTTGTTCTCTAATATGGATTTGGTGATATCCACTCCTAAAATCTATCTTTGTGAAGTATTTAGCTACACTCAAACAATCCATAATATTATCTATCCTTGGCAAGGGAAATCTATACTTGATAGTAATTTTATTGATAGCCCAGGAATCTAAAACATCCTCCAGTCTCCTTTTTTCTTTAGTGCTAATACTTCAGGTACCACACATGGACTCAAACTCTCTCAAATCAACCCTTTCTACAATAATTATTGGAAGGTATGTCTATTCAACTCTTTATTATTTGCTAGAGTCATTCTATGAGCTACCTAGTTTGACAAACTAGCTCTAGGAATTAGGTCTGTTTGATGACTTATCTTCCTAATTGGTGGTAATTTGTCAAGTACATTATTAGATACAATATTCTAAAACTCATCCAACAAATCTATATTTTCAATAGGTATAGCGTCTACATCTTCTCTACTAGATTTAGGAATTAAAGCAGAACACAAATGCTCATGTTTTATGCCATCTACAATTTTTCTTCCATTAACTAAACATATTCTTGCATAACTTTCCTCTATCTCCTTCAACGGCTTTATCTTGTGTCAAACTCCATCCATTGTCAAAGAATACATATTTGCATATCCATCATGATTCATGTATTAGATGATGATCAAATTGCCATGGTCACCCTAACAACATATGGCAAACATCCAGAGGCATAATATCACATTATACCTCATCATGATAGTTTCCAATCTTTAACTTTACTATACATTTTTCATTAACCAAAGCCTTATGGCCCTTTTCCAATCAAGCATTCCAATAGGGATTTAAGTGCCTTATTCCTTCTAACCTTAATTTACTAACGATTTCATATGAAACAAGGTTATTAGTACTACCACCATCTATAATAACATTGCAAAATTTTCCATTACAGTTACATCTTGTGTGAAATAGATTCATCCTTTAGACTGGTTCTTTCTCATCATTCAACAAGGTCCTTCTAGTAACAAGAAACTCTACTCTCCCCGCATCTTCAAAATGTGAAGACTCAATATCTTTGTCTACATGGGAAACTCATGCATTAGGTACCTTAGGTCTCCAACTTATCCTCCCTTGATGTTGGAGACATTCATAGGGGTAAATGCACAAAGTTGGGTCCCAATCCCGCGAAAGTCTGCGGATTGGGAAAAGAGCCCACTAAAAATGGGTGCCCGATTTTTACAAATCGGGCAGCCGTTTCGCTTCGGGTGCCCGAGCCATTAAAAAACGGGCGCTCAAAGCTAAACGGGCGCTCGTTTTTTTCAAATCGGGCACCCAAGCCATTAAAAAACGAGCGCTCGAAGCTAAATGGGTGCCCATCGCTTCGGGTGCCTGAGCCATTCAAAAACGGGCGCTCGAAGCTAAATGGGCGCCCGTTTCTTGAATGTATTTTTTTTTTTAAACCATTTTCCATCATTTTCACTGTTTCAAAAATGGATAAACGTTTCAGAGGAGCACAGGTACCCATTTTTTTCATCCCAGCTAACCCCCCAGACCATTTTTTACCTCCCTCTAGGTACGTAGTTTTATTTTTTATATTCTATTTTATTTATTTTTATTATTTTTCATAAAAAAATGTTAATTTATTGTTATTATTTTTCATTAAAAAAATGTTAATTTATTGTTATTTTTTAATTTTATTGTTTTAAAGTTTGAAAAACGTTTTTTTATTTTATTTTATTTCATGTTTAAAATAGTTTATAGTTTATAGTTTTTAAATATTGCAAAAAACATGAATAGTAAAAACCGTAGGAAAAAAATAAAAAATAAAAACGTAAACGAACAATAAACATTAGACACAAAAAACAAACAATAAACACTGAACAGAAAAACGAACACTAAACTCTAGATAGAAAAAAAATGAACAATAAACTCTAGAAAATAAACGAACAACAAACCCTAAAAAGTTAACAAACAATAAACCCTAGATGAAAATCAACAATAAACCCCCCTTCTCTCTCTCTCACACACATGTACATGTTACCATCTCTGTCATTACACTCACTCTCTCTCTCAATCTCAATCTCTCATTATCCCCTCTCTCTCTCACACACACATTACCCCCCCCTCTCTCTCTCTCTCACACACACACACACATTACCCCCCTCTCTCTCTTTCACACGTTACCCTCTCTCTATCATTACCTACTCTATATCTCTCAAATTATCTATTATCTCTCTAACTCGTTGTATCTCAAATTACCTACTCTCCCTCCCTCTCTCTCTCTCTCTATTTTAATCATGCGTAAAAGTTTGAATGTTTAAATTTATATTTCTAAATGTTGTATTTAATATAGGATTCTTTTGTAAAAGTTAGATGTTTAATTTATGTTTGAATTGAACTTTAAAATGATAATGAGTATGAATGTGTTTTTTTGTGTGTGTGAAAATTAGGGTTCTTAAATTTTATAATACTCTAACTATCACTATTAATCCTCACTACTTCTTAACTTAGCCCAATCTCTAAAGGTATACTATATATTTACAAACATGATAACATGTCATATACTTTGACTTAATAGTGGAAAGAGAAACCACAACCTATCACCTCCTCATCCAACTAATTGCACCACCACATAGACTAAATACATAGTCAATGTTAGACTTCCTAATGTCAACATCCCATATCCAATTTGAGTTTGCAAGTCCTTATATTTTTAATAACATGTGGAACAATCCTACTACTAAACTTTCTTCTTTCCAAACTTTGTGCTTTGAAAACATGGTTGTTGAAAACATGGATTTTTCTTCTTCTTTTAGATTATTCCACGAATCACCAATCATTTTAGTGATCTCCCTATCCTTCCCAAGACGCAATGCTTTCAATTGTTTATACTGATCAACAAAGAAAAAATTGTAGCCATTCCTATTTTGCTTTGAAAACATGGTTGTTGAAAGCATTTTGTCTAAACTTGAGTCATTGAGATGCTAGATATTAAATTCCAACTTAGAGGTAGTATGTCCATAAAGTCCAATGGCTACCAAAGTGGTAGATTTCCACTAAATGTTAGCTTTTATTGAAGTAACATTAAGTGTTGTTAAAGTGTCATAAAAAGTTGTCAAAGATTCAACTTGTCATCAAAGTGACATTATTGGTGAAGTATCCCAATTGTTTCTAAAATGACATTATTATACTAAATTTCAACTACTCCTAAAGTCCACCTTCTACCAATGTCGCAATGTGCATCTAAAGATGTTTTTGAACTTAAAAAATATTACACTAAATGTAAAATTATGCCTCAATGAGAAATAGAATGTCATGTGGAAAGAATCTCTATATTTAATCATCCATGTATCCTCACATATATGCATTCCAAATATATTACAATTATATCACTATTGTCATCCTAATAATTAATCGAATCTAAATCATCATTTAATTCATTCTTGTAATATTTTTCTTGCATTCATTTTTATGTGGATTTTCTTGACATAATTATAAAGCTTAACATAGGATTTATTGAAAGACTTAGATCTCACTTTAGATTTGGAGCTTTGTCCTTTTTCTTATTTTTTCTCTTTTCTTTATCCTTTTATCTTCCTCTAATAACCAATGCCTCCTTTAAAAAAAATAAAAGTTTTTTTTGTTTTAACTCCTCCAAGAGTAGAGAACCTACTATTTATTCAAGCTTCAACTTAGTGTAGTACTACTAGTTGCGATCACTAAATCATCCCATGATTCTAGCAAAGAACACAACAAAGAAGTACATGTATTGACAAGTTCATAGATATAACTTATGACTTTAATGAATTTAGTTAAAACCAAAAGAGATAGTTGAATCGATTCCTATCAAGTTGAAAATATAAAGTGGTAGCCTAATTGATGATAATGGTTAAATATTGCAAGGGTACTAAATTGTAATTCCATAGAAGTTACCTTCTTTGAAAAGATGAACTACACAACGCTACCATTAAACTATGATTAGAAGCCTCTCATGACAAGATGGTCAACTATTATGGGTCCCAAAGTACAACTATCATAGGTATTGTAATCATCCATCTCTCTATAACAAACATACAAATGCACCATGATGGCCCAAAATGCCAACTAAAAAAAAATCTTAATCGAGAATGAGCCCTCAGTGGAGTCTAGAGGAGATGATTATTCATTATCTAAATTAGTGGAGTCATTTTATTCATTATCTATTCTCTCTCTCTCTCTCTCATGATTATTTTTATGATTTTGATGGAACTTATACTAATGCATCTTTAGATGTTAAAAAGTATTGTTTGAGTTGCATGGGCATTATGATGTTTTATTTTGTAGAATATTTCTTATACTTTGATTTAAGTGGATAATATTTCTTAAATGATGCTTATTATTAAAATAGACCTACCTATTAATAATATTATAGATCTATGTGAGTTTCCTTTTTTTATATTTAAGTTGGTAAATTGCATTTAATTATAAGTTTTTTTGGAAGGTGAAATGTAAATTAAATAGTAATTGTAAATTTTAATGTTTGTATATATATGCAGATTATTTGCATAGAATGGATGAGTTTGAGATAGATGAGCTATTAGGTCTAGCGCCACCTCCACCTCCACAAGATCAGTTGAAGCAGGCCATTAAGAGGAATATTAATTCTTTGATTAGAGATATCCATACCATTAGACGTGAGCCTCATCCACCTCTGTATTTGTTACGCCTTGTAGATAGTATGCAAGGGATTGTACAGTCTGTACATGCTTTAGATAGCGAGCTGGATAACTAGCGTAGTTGGCAGGAGGGATTGCATGCATTTTATGTTGATGGTCTAACATACAAACAAGTCAATGAATTAAAAATAACAAAAATGGATTTGAAACAATATTTTGTGAACCCTAAGACGGGTGAAGAGATAGATCCGAAGAAGCCATGGATCTCAATTCGATGGTGTAGGCACCCAGGCATAGCTAGACACTTTTGGGAGTGGTTGTGGATGGTATTTGACTATCCACCACACTCCAATCATGAGGTCCCAATGTATTTTTTGAAAAAATTATGGGCTGAATTTGAATTGGGTAAAAATCCCAATTACTTTGACATTAGATCATTTCAGGGGGTCGGGAGAGGCATGCCCCAGGATAGGCTGGGAGCCAAATTGAGTGACAGGGTTAGAAACCATGTGCACGATGATCCCTTGGTTCCTCTTCCATCACTAGTTGTTCCAGCACCTGCCCATCATCGAGAAGTGGATTCTGCTCTTGGTTCATTGAGTGCCCTGTTGGGCAATTTGGTACAACAATTGCGCGAGGTGAGGGTTGCCCTGGCTTAGCACATGTTTGCACGAGCTGCGGGAATGTATGTACGGGTCCTGTTGTTCTCAAAATCTGATTCCCTTTAAAATCCTTGTAATGATATGATAAACTCTGTATGCAGAAGAGATATTAAAGAGAAGGAAACTTTCAGGACAACATATGACAATGTTTGATTAACCTTCTACACTTTGAACTTATCCAAAGTTCGGGCAGGTATACCTTTGTGAACTGAATTCACACTTTTAAAAGATAAATCCACAGCAAACCAGTCCGAAAACCAGTGGATCTTATCACCTTAAAATCAACTGAAACAAAGAAATGAAACTTGTACTCATGTTCAGTATTGACCTACAAGATATGTAATAGACAACCTTGATCTACACCAGTGCCTTATCCAAGGTCACAGAGTCATCTAAGTTCAAACAATACTTCCACAATCAAATATCTCTACATATCCCATCAGTTTGGCTTCTGCAGATCCCTATACATGCCTGACACACATAAGAATTTATTCATACCAAAAAAAACTGTGTTCATCAAAATTCAAAGTATCCCACAAAGAATTTATTGGTAGAAATGATTCCTGCATATTTAATTCCCCTCCTGAAGAGAAAAGCTAAGAAGCATATCTACTGAAAGTTGCCTTACAACCCATATTCAAAAGAAATAACCCTAGATTACTCAGAATGAAACAGTAAACATTTGTAAATATACTTGAAGGCAACACAAAGTTTAAACTCAAAACCAATGGTCTATGTATTGATATTTCTTCTAAAAGTATTACAAAAACATTTGAATATTCTCCATCAAAACTCGAAAAAAGCTCAGATAAATTTATGCAGAGTTTTCTTACAATTCCTTGCGATACTTTTTTTACTAGTCATGGTATCCATTTATAACAATATGGATGCACACATAGCTTCGGACTTTCCTAGGAGAGTTTGTTACAATCATTACTACTTAAGAAGAAGTTACAAAACCTTTTCCAAATGCGGTTACAAGTCTCTTTCAACATCCGCGACTTCTTCCACTTGTTGTTCTGTTGCAACATTTTCTAACTGCTCCACATCAAGCACTGCATATTTTCTTGTCTATTCCTGATACACCTCATCAACAGGCCATGAGAAGTTAATCACTTTTGCTTTTGTCTTGGCTAATCTTTTCCAAGAATTCCTCATTTTATTGACCTCTGAATTTAGAAAACCATAATGAGATTTGATTTTCTCAATCTCCTCAATTGTTTTGACAAATATGGAGGCATCCTCTGAATTGACAATTCCTTTTATTCTACGTGACAATTTGACTTCTAATTCCTTAAGCCATATTTGTTTGTCCTTTAATTGGGTTGGGCTAACAAAACCTCCTGGGAGTAATTCAAAAACTTGACCAGTGTACTCTTTCTTGTACAAGTTGATCTTTCTATCTGCATTATCCACTCCTTCTGCCAACTTTACTAAATCCTTTGTCATATCATTGGTAGATTTAATAATGGGGTCAACCCCTGCTTCATCATAGGATACACAAATAAGTTCTATATCCCGCTCTTTGGGTCTCCATTTATAAAAAATAGGCATTAAAACAGCCTTGTCCCCATTTAACTCATTCCACATTTCCAAAATCTTACTCATGTTATTATACATTAGTGAAGACCCTATACTGTTAGCAAAACTTAAAATTGTAGCCCTTACTCTCTCTTCATATTTCTTTGCATATAGGGCCTGAGCCTGTTTTAAATTCTCCAACTCATGGGGAGTGATCTCAATCAACTGAGAACTAGAAGGTGCTGGAGATGGTGGGAATTCAATAATGGGGCTGGTAGGTGGAGGTCTTGTAGGAGAAGAGGAGATCATCAATGTTGAGGACTCACCTTGATGGTATTGTCCTGCCAACTGGCTTTGTAGCTTGGCGATGATGCTATCTTTACCCCTTACCTCTTCCTTGACACTATTGTAAGCTTTTAAAATTGTCTCCAACTTAACTTGGAGATCTGCCTTTTCCTTAGCCTCTCTTTCTGCTACTGTAACACTAAACTTTGCAGTCTCTAGCACAGTGCTAGCAGCTTCCACTACCCCAGTGCTCTGCACTCTTTTCACTATCATTCCTCCAAGGTAACTTGACTCTGGGGTGTCCTTATTCCTCTTATTTTCATCTCTTTTAAGAGACCACATGACAAGTGCAACATTATCCTTGCTGAAAGTGACTCCCTCCATAGGTTTGGTCTCTTTTCTTACTACCTCTAAAACCAAGGCATCTGCTATGTCCCATTCAGGGAGAATGAGTACCCCAGCCTGTGCTACTATGTCTCTTCCTTGCTCGGGAGTGATGGTCTTAAACTCATCAACCATTTCTTGCTTTATCTCTTCCTCCACCACAGCTGGATCCTTGTGGGGCTGCTCACCTTTCCTCTTTTCACACCTAGCATTAAATTTATCAATGTTCTATTTCCAAACAAATTGCATGAAAGCTCTTGATGTGACAAAGTTATTATCAACCAAGAAATTCTCACTGGCTTGTTTGATCTCAGGATCCCACTCCTGGCATTTGAACTCATTAGTAGTGATGTTCATCTTAGCAATAAGGGGCTCTTCTGGCATTCCCTCTTCCACTTCATCATATGTGTATGCTATCTCTCCAAGACTGCCTAACTGTAGCAGTTGCTCAGCTGCTACCTGTTCATCTCCTATATGGATAGGGGATTGAGATGGGGAATACAAGGGCTCATCAGATTGTACTTCCTTTCCCACTCTTTGTTTCTTTGGGCTATCCTGAATGTCAATGACATCCTGTATCTTCCTCTTCCCTTTTGAGGTAGAAGGCTCCCATGTTGTTGGCATCAACACACTGTAGTTGGACTTCTTATGTAACATGTAATCACTAGGAGGAATTGCTCTAGCAAATGTAGACCTATTTAGAACTAGTCTTTCTTTCTCAGGGTTGTTCTTAATTACAACCTCCCTCTTTTCTTTCAATGTCTACATCACATCCTCAAAACAAAGAATTAAGAATTTTATCTTCTCTTCAAAGGGGTGAAAGCTAGACAAAGGGTCATAGCTAGTGTCAAATTGGTGCACAAAGTCTAAAGCCTTCTTGTAGGCCACCCACTTTTCTTTCCTCAGCTCTTGCTCATCTAAATCAAACTCATTCCTAATGAGGTCTTCAGGAAACTGGAATTGGTGGGGTCTACCTTTGCATATTGCCCTCTTTCTGAACATGCCGTTGAAGAAATCTTCAGGGTCAACACACCGGGATACTGCAGTTGATAAATGGTATGATTGAAGGAAATCTTCAAAATACTTCCAACCTCCTTTAATTATTACAAATTGATGTGCTATGGTAACTGTAGGGAAAATGGTCCCCTTACCTCTACCTGTTAACTCTGCCTCTTGCACACTACCAATCTGCCTGAGGATTTCTGTAATTCCCACTTTAAGAGGGACCTGATGGGGCAACAAAAATGGAGTGCCTTTGAAACCATATACTTTGAAAACTGTGGAGACAAAACCTCTCTTTCTCTTTCTCTTTCGCCATTTCGCAGGCCTTAATCCTTGGTTGATTTGCAGCCACGAAGCAACGAGAACCCTTGGATCAAAACAGAGTTGATCCTCTTTTACCTTTATGCTTTATCTGTTCTTCGGGCCCACTAGCTCTTTCGCCATTTCGCAGACCTTAAAACACTAGCATCTTACCTTTACAAACTCACGCGAACCGTTAGATCATATCAAACTTGCTTGATGCTTAACAACCTACTTGAATCCAGCAGACGTGGGTCATTTGACTCAGCTTTACCCACCCGGTGTCTAGTCATTCTCGAACTGACATGTCAACCTTTTATTCGCTGAAAGAAATCAGCGGGATCCACCTCATCCTTGCCACCTGTATCTACCAGGTCACTTCTTATCCCGCAGGATGACTCATCTTCTTGGACGCACCCGTTAGTCCTTAAATCCAATTCGCTGACCACTTTAATTTTCGACCACATGTCATTGTCTTACTTGCCATCTCAACCAGCTGGACTGCTTACTTGGAACGCCATGTCATTTTGCTATTTCGCAAAAGCTATCTTTCGAGCATCTTTCTCCTGCTAAACTGCGCTAGCCGTTAGATCTTGAGGACCTACACATCTGTTATGCTTCTTATGAACCTCTTTTGCCCAAGCCCAAAAACCTTTCGCTATTTCGCAGAGCATAACATGTGAGCATCTCTCAGCCGTGAAACAACGCGAGCCGTCAATTTCTTTTAAACTTGATCGTCTTTTAGCCGTGGGAAGTCTTCACCGCTGGGTCCCGCCAAACCTTTTCACCATTTCGTGAAAGGTAATTTACTCTCTCATTTTGGTTGCGAACCAATGCCAGCCGTTAGATTCAAAGCAAGATGGAGTCTCGTTAAACTAGATCCAATGCACATAGTAGAACATGCTTTTTCCTTTCGCTATTTCGCAGAGCTTAACACACCCGCAACTTCGCCTAACGAAATAGCGAAAGTCGTAGATTCATCGGAAAGTTGCGCGACACTTACTGGACCCGACAACATTAGAAGGAAAAAGGCATAAGGCGTAGATTTTTACAATTATTTAACGACCACCTAGGCAAATAACAAGGGGGGACATTTCCTACGACCCCAAGACCCATTACTTAAGTGAATAAAGTAACGTAGGAATAGAAGCCAGAGGGTTTTGATCAGACATTTGAGCGATTAAAAACTAAAAACCCTTAACCCTTAAAGACCTAAAACAGATTTGAAGCAATTAATAGCATACCTGACTCAAAATTTCAAAAACTTAGCCAATCATGGGAAAAGAAAACCCATTTCTTAAATAATGATAACAGGTCCATAGAGTGAGGTTGCCCCTGGAGGAGATGGTGATTTTGATGATGCTGATGCTGCCCATGGTGGTTACGATGATGTCGAGGAAGCTACACATGTTGATATTGTCTCTTCATATGTTGATCTCCTGTGGGAAGACGATGATTAGCCTATAGAGGTACAAATTTATTTATATAATTTACAGTGCAATATTAAATTCCTTATATATACACATATGAACCATAACATGAGTCAATTTTTTCTGAACAGAGGATGGATCATACCACATCATTGACGAACCGACATCATGTTACCTCGATACCTAGAGATGTTGGTGCCCCATTTACGATATGCACTTTCATCTAGATACATTGTATTGATATGTAAATTTAAAATAAACAATAAATTTTTTAATGTAACGATGTGTATGATATGTTTTTTTCAATTTTGTAGGGTGCTTCATGTAGCACCGAGGTGGGTAGTTCTTCACGTGACCCGTGGACCGCTGAGGCTCAGCCTCATATACCACTAGTATGTTTTTTGTCCATTAATTTGAAGTGTTTATATGCTTACTAATTTATGTACAACTTTGATTCATGTTCGTTATTTTTTGCAATTTTAGGCTTTTGGATTGTTTGATGGTGCATCACATGTACGCCTTCACCCATCAGTTACTTTGCTTGCATCACATGTATGATTTTATGCGATAAACTTGTAGTCTATATATATACTTTATAATTTATGTATATATACAAGTTTGATTAATTCTTTATATATGTTTTTCAGGTCGATACCACTACCAGTATTGGTATGGCTATGGGATTGAGCCAGATGCAACTGTCGACATTGTCATTTGCGGTGATGATTAGAAAAATAATTTCTAATTTGTTTATACTGTGTACTTGGATTTTATAGGGATTATCAAAATTGATGTACAATGTTTTTTTTGCAGGACTTGACTACAACCACTTTTCTTGTTCATGATAGTGGACCTCCATGTACCAGTGAGGGCATTGTAGAGCACAGTCTTATGGTAATTTATTTTAAATTTTTAGTATTTAATTACTTTATAAGTGAATTATGCAAGTAACTTCTTCTCATGTTAAATCTTCTTCTCATGTAAAATCTTTTAGGAGGGTGGAGACACTGATACTGCCTGCACACACACAGGATGGTGCATCTCAGGACCACGTGCAACAAGATGATTCATCTCAGACACCTTCATGTGGAGTGAAGAGGACTGCAGATGAGATGCACGCAAGTTCTTAGATTATATATTTTAGATCATGTCATGTTATCGTATTATGGACTTTTTATGATGACACTTGTTATGTTATCCCGAGACTTGTTATTATGTGATTATATATAGGACTTGTTGTTATGTGATTATATATAGGACTTTTTATTATGTCATTTCGTTGCTATTATGATATCAGGTCATGTTATGTGATTTGGCGCACTCTAGTGATTATATATGTGATGTTGTTTTGTTATTATGTTATTTGGACTTGTTTTAATGTCATTTCCTTATTATTATTTTTTCAAGACTTGTTATTATGTCATCAGGAATTGTTATGTGATTATATATAGGACTTTTTATTATGTCATTTCATTGCTATTATGATATCAGGTCTTGTTATGTGATTTGGCTCCCTCTAGTGATTATATATATGTGATGTTGTTTTGTGATTTGGTGCCCTCTAGTGATTATATATGATCTATTTATGACTTTATATTTTAACATTGTGATTGATCATCTTATAGTGCAACAGTTTATAACTCAATAAAATAATTATCCCAATTTACAATAACATCCTATTCTTAAAATAATAATAAAATCAAGAACTTACAATTAATGTATGAAGAGATTACGATAAAATAAATACATCATAAAAAATTAGAATGATTGTAACACAATTACAATGTGCATAAAATAACATTAAGAAGAAGATAACTAATACAATGTTGTTTATGAAACCAAAATTGTATCAAATGTAGACAAATACAATGTTAAAGGGACAAAGAAAAACAATTATCATGATTAAATATAAAAGAGTTCACACAAGTAACACAAACTTACATGCATATAAATTTGATTCAACCTAATTTATCATCTGCATCCTCTCTCTTCTACAATGCGTCTATGATTGCCTCATGCTCTTCTACTAAAAGTGTCCACAATACCTTATTAGCAGGTCTACCTTTGTATCTTTCTAATTTGATGTTTGTTGCCACCACCAAATGAGAATAGTGTATAATCTTCTTTTTTGATTGGTAGTCTTCATAAGCTGGTAAGCCATTTCTTCTTGTTAAGTATTTGTGTAGCCATGTGCCAACTACCACAACAGACCCAACTCGATACTGAAAACCATCATCATCTACTTGATCACATATCAACTTTTTCTTAGGTTCTACACATCTAGCTAGCCAATACTCAACCTGCTCATCATTATCCTTAGGTGCAATAACAACATACACATGTCCTAGAAAACAAATTTAAGTACATGTAGAAATAAAACTTGTTAGAATTTATAATTCAAATACAATCATAAATTATATGACAATACATAAAAATATATAATTTAAAGTTATAAACAAGAAATTGAATTAATTTACCAAGTTGTATGAGGTCTGAAACACGATCATAATCTTCTGATGCAAATGCATGATTTGGGTCTTCATTTCTTCTAACATCTTGATATTGTGTCTCACTAGGTGTTAAGGATTTGTGTTGCCATTCTTCAACCCATTCCGTATTCTCGCATTCTTCCCATTCACCTACAACACAAAATTGACAAAAACATGCAAGCTCTCTAGTCCATATAGTCCAAGTGTTAGAATTAGAACTCTTAAATGAATGCCATCTAGGTGACCCATTAATTATATCACAATCATATCTTGGAAGGATATTCTCCTCTTTAACTAGCTAGAAGAAACATCTAATTATAGAGTTCTAACTTGATCCTATGGATAAAGTTGCACTACACCAATCCACAATTGCACTTGCATTTTTAAATTTAGCCTTTTCCTCGAATTTGAGTTGCTCTCTGCAAAGGGCTCTCTTAACACATGCACCGAAACCATCATGTTCTCCTTTCCCATGTCGAGCCTAAAAAAAAACTCCACATGTGTTCGATATTAGTTTTCTTATGAATCCTACTCAACCAATAAAAAATTCTAGCATTCTTGAATTGCTCTGTGCAATTATCAGACCATATTAGATGTTGTGTCATCTGAATTTCTCTCTCCCTCAAATTCTGAAAAAAGGTCTTGAAGCAATACTGGACAAACTCAAATGAGTGTAATTTATTATAACTCATATAGAAATGGTACTCTCTCAAAATTTTGCGATCCTCTTCTATACTATCTGGTGCATGCCTATAGACAATATGGACAAAAATCGATACTTGCACTGAATTGTAGTATTGTGATTGGACCTCATCTTGTGGTGCAAGCGTGTAGTTCTCTGCAAAGTCAACAACCGAAAGTATACTACCAACAGGAAATGTATCCTTACATATTCGAAACTGACCATCGAGCCATCTAGCATTTTGAGTGTGTTTAACATATTTAGGTACGATGTTACTCTTAAATTCATTCATAAATGCATGAACAGTAACTTTTTCAGTGATTAGATCGCATCGTCTTCCAACCTTTCCATCCTTCAGTGGATACACAACAGTTTTAAATCTTTTAACATCAACTAATTGTTGTCCAAAATCATTTGAAATATTTTCATGCAAACATTCATCCAACAATGCAAGATTGCCACATATATCACATACACTAGAAACACATGCATTGAAAAGAAAATTTTGCTCATTTGGTGGGTTGCAAAACAAACTTGATATAGACTCCTTTATAGTTTCAGGTGGTATATTTATACCACATTCTTGGAACATTCCATTACTATGCATGGTAACACATATATATCGAAATACATCATAATGGTAGTGAAATTGAACATGAGTTTTGCAACAACATGTGACTCTTTCCTTGTTAATTCGAACTTACCAAGGTTTACACTTTTCAAAAGACCTTTGACAAATACTAATAGTCAAAACCTTATCATCCAAATTTTTTTTGTAGAATTCAGTTTGAGTCATGTCCAATAGTTGTTTTGGATGTGGATCATGAATTTTTGACCCAACTCTTAATTTAAGAACATCTCTAACATTAGGTGATACTCTCATATTATCGTGCCAGAATTTTTCGATCAAATTTTTAACTTCACCAGTAAGTTTCATATCAGACCTGGGTAGTCTATCACTAAAAGTCCACAATTTGTTTGCCGGATCACTTTCAAAATTAACTCTTCTTTTTATAGCTCTTGACAAAGTTTTACGATGAATATTAAGATATCCACTTATGTTACTCATCATTCTTTTATTAGAAGTTGTTTGGCTTACTATAGCTGTTGTTATTGCCTGTTGTGCCTCATTTTTATCTTTAGAATGACTTTTCTTTCCGATTGTATCATAGGCGCTAGCAATAGTCGATACAACTTGTTTTAAAGACTCATCCTTCTTCTTGGGTTTGATAGAAAAGCCTAACTTCTTCATCACTTTTCACATTTTAGTCATTTTAATTAGTTGTACCATTAATTGACATTGAAACCCAAATTTCTTATTATAAACAAAATGTCTAAAGAATCTATTTGCATGTGTCCCAATCCGTCTCCATGAAACCAAGCCAGGAAGGTTGTCTAGTACATCACTTTTAATTTCAAAATTTTCATTCGTTTGATTATCATTCAAGCATGTTTCATTTTCAATTGGTGTTTCCATGCTTACATACACATTATTGGTTTTAGTTGAGGTGGATTTTCAATTTCATTTGGAGTTTCAAATTCGGTTTCAATTTCACTTTCAAGTTGAGATCTAGTTTCATTTGGGGTTTCAATTTGGATTTCAATTTCAGTTTCAACTTGAGTTCTAATTTCATTTGGGGTTTGATTTTCAATTGGTGTTTGATTTAATAAGTAACCGCTTCTACTAAATCACCAATTTCTTCATGAGAAAAAACACAGGGCTGTGAAGACATACATGTATCCAATAATACATTAGAAGATGCACCTGAATTAAATGGTTCTATTGTGTTTCCTTCCTTAGCATTTATGGTCTCATTGATGTTCTCCTCTTCTGAAACGATTGTGGAACTTGAAGCTCCTTGTCTCATTCTTGATCTTCTCTCTCATTGACGTATTACCTCCTTCTCCCTATTTGCTACAATCTCCTCAGTTGTCAGAACCTTCCTTTGCCTCTTCCTGCATTGATTTGATCCCATGGCTGCACCAAATTTTGAATTCGAATCGATCTCCTTACCAAATCGACAATAAGACAAAAAAAGAGAATGATTAATCAAAACATTCTCTTTGCAGACCATACTTGTCAGGCAATGATTGAAAAATCATTCAATCATTGGGATTTGTGCTTGTGGGCCAGATTCTGGCCCAACTGATCTTTTCAGAAACGGGCGCCCGTTATTTAATGAAACGAGTGCCCGTTTTATAATTGGGTGCCCGTTTCGCTTTCAACGATACAAAGCGAAACGGGTGCCCGTTTTTTTAATTTAAAAAACAAGCGCCCATTTGTTAAAATTAGGGGTGGGAAACAACCCTTAGCATTGTTTTTTGCTTCGGGATAGGCTTGGTCCCACCAAGCCTATGCTTGGACCTCCAAAAAATGACTAAGGTAAAATGACATCAGATTTCTACCTTGGCCTAATTTTTTGAGGGCCTTTCTGATTGAATTTTTTGACGAAACGAAAACCCATTAGATTTTTCAGCGTCCTGATTTTAGAAATGTAAATTTCATAGTGATAAGATTATTTTTAATATTTTTTCATTATTTATTAATCAAAAGTGAAACCTAAACCTAAAATACCAAGGTTCACTAAACCTTTAATAACTTTTTTGTTTTTAGGATTTTAGAAAAATAAATTATGTGACATTGATCTACATACAATTCTTTTGAATATTAAAAAAAAAACTTCGAAAAATATGAAATTTTCATCAAATTATGGTGGTCGTACACCTGATGTTTTGAAAATATACTTTATTGTCAGTTAAAAATTAATAAAAAAAATATATTCAATAAAAAAATAAGAAAAAATATTCTCGTCAATTTTTGGTGTCTTAGGTATCATTTCCTAGAAGGATTTGCAAAAATTCATTTATTTGCATTAAAAAAAGGTGGTCGTACACATGTGGTATGGTCCTGAAACAAGCATTTTGAAAAACTGGTTTTTAAACATGCGTACTAAAAAGTGATTTCTACCATGTGGGTATTAAAATAAATTACATATTTGAAAATTAGACTCTGAGCACTACATTTTCTATTACTGAAGTTTTTTAAGATTCAATCTCTAAGTGCATCAAATTTTGACATCAATCGACAGAAAATTTGAAAGATAGAGAAAACACTTCCACTTTTTGCCCAAAAGTGGGACTCAACTTCTTGTAGCCACCCATAGGCTCTCTGTCCTTCTTCTCTGCACTGGAAACATGTTCCACGAAAACTTCTTCTTTCCAATTCTCTTTGTCTTCCTCTTTGATCTCCACTATTTTGATCATGGGACGGTAGGAATTATTTCCCTTCTAATTCTAAGTGCTACTAGATTCTTCATACTTCATCTAATCTTCATTTCAACCTCCATAAGACTGTCCACTCCAATCTTTCAACCATGTCTTCTTCCATTTTGTTTTCTCTCAAATATTTTATTTAGCTTCTCTTCTACTTTCAAAGAAAATTGGTATGCATCTTTAGTGGTAGACATTCTTATCAAACTCAAATCATCTTGAATACTTGGCTTTGACCCATTTATGTAGTGAGCAACTTTCTCCTTATTGGCCTCATAATGTCATGTTCTAATCAAGACTCGAAAGAACTCTTCGATATTGACATATTTTCTCACTTTCTTCAATCCTTGCATTTTTTTCAACAAATCAAGCTCATAATCAGGAGGAATGAATTGTCTCTTCAATTTGTCCACCATTTGATCTCATCTTGTTATTTTCTCTTTTCCTCTTCCATTTCTCTCTAATTGAACGTCTTTCCACCAAATACTAGCATGGTCCTTTAGCTTGATCTTTGCAAAATTGACCCTTTCAAGAACACCCACTTCTTCATACTCACAATATTCTTTCATATCATTGATCTAATCAATCAACTCTTTTGGATTAAGATTTCTAAAAACTGTAAAAAATTAATCTTTTGGCCTTTTTCTAATCTTGGAAATGGTCCTAAAAAGCCTAGCCTCATTAGGAACTTTGGCTATTTCTCGGTCTTCCTTGAATTGGCCTTCTTATTCTTATTCATCCTTGCTTTCATCTATTGCCCTAATATTAACTCCTTTGTGTAGACCCTCTTGTAATGCCCAAAATTATCTTTGGAGGGCTTTAAAACTCTCTTCTATCACACTGGCATTTCTTCCACCACGGTTCGTTCATGGAGGAATTTTCCTCACTTTTCTCATAGACTCACAACCATAGTCCTAGTTCAAATTGCCTCACATTTACTAATCTATTTACACACTTAAGAACTTTTTCTCTGATACCACTTGATGAAGGGTGATTCCTTACAAACCCAAACGCACAACAACAACAAATATATAAATAGAAAATGCAAGAAAGGAAACACTTTATTTTTATTATCTCAATGAAATGAAATTATAACATTCACAAAAATAACATACTATAGGCACATGGGCTTTCCCATCACATCTACAAGCCACAACCCTTGAATATTCTAGAAAGTGTAACACTCCCATTTGGGTGCCATAAATCGAACCATCCATTTCTCTTCTCAAGAAGATATTTTTGAATTTGGTAATATAACTTCTCGGGGTCATATAACTTTAGATCCAACCTTTGGATTTTCAACTATCATATATCATCGGAAGTCTCTTGAAAATATGCTACTCCAAAAAATGTGACCATCAAGGAATATTTTGGTTTTCGACTTTGATTTTGGGTGCATCCAAAGCCTCTAGTTGCCTCAATTTTTATTTTGAACATTGTTTCATAAATTTTGAAAAATGAGAAAAATTAATATCTTACAAATGACAAGCGATAATGAAGTTTTTTCTTAACCATTGGCTCCACTCCACCATTTTGGAGGTCTGTGCATGTTTTTGTGTCCAATTGTGCATAACCTTGCCATTTTTAGCCCTATTAAAAGATAACAATATTTTTGGGTGATTGAAGATTGCTCTTACACCCTAGATGATCCCACCTGTATCAATGATGGAAGAGGGGATTAGGATTTGGAAACTCTGGGGTTAGGTCAAAACTCATAGGGATCTTTGTAGGGGTTTTTAAAAGGTGTTGTTTACTTAATTCTATTGTTCTTTGTGTAAAAATAGGTCCCTAGGGTCAATACCTTAGGGCTGGGGATCTTTAGGACATTTGGTATTATCATTTGGCCTTGATGGTATGCTTCAAAAGGCCACTTTTTTTATTGTGACAAGTTAAAAAATTGGGAGAAAGTGTATTGAGTTGAGATCCCTATATATCTTGTGGAAATCGAAGATTAGGGCATTACCCACTTCTCCCTATGGAGAATTTTGGCTTGTGAAAGAAGGGATAGTTAGAGAAGAAGGAAAAGGAGATGTTTCTTATAGAGATGGAGTTCAAAATATAGCTTGTATAGAGATAAGTTTTTTCTTCCCCCTCATGCTTAGCTTAGGCGTGGATTGCTTGTTCATGTTCCTCAATGAAGTTTGTTTAGAGCGATGCTAGTGAAGTTTTTTGTATCATGAGTAAATGTGATAAGCTATTAATCTATCACTATATATTTTCATGGTGAGCACTGTGCCTTATTGCTTGGAAGTATGGCTAGGACTTTCGAGGTCTCATGATTCCATTAAGGATGGGAGGAGAGCAAGCCTTAAGTAGTACTTCCCATTGTAAATTACAATTCATGAATAGTATATATTTGTTTGAACATGGTAGTTTAGGAAATGTTTTATTGTGTTGTGGATTGAAAGGTTTTGTAGAGAAACCTCTTGTTAACTAATTTTCATCACATCTAATGAGGTTTATTACATAAATGAAAAAAAAAAAAAGTTCATTTGTTGGATATATATATTTCACATGCATCAAACTTGAATTTGGGTTACTTGTGTTTAATCTATTGAAGAACTTCTATTGTACAATGAGTTCACTTAAGGTTGGAATGAAGAATGGGAGGTTAAAGGAATGTTAAAAATATTTCTATTTTCCTTGTTTGGACATGGTAGTTTAAGCTGAGACACCTGTGTACCTAATTCCATCAAAATACACAAACCTGAATATATATATTGAACTTTTGTGTTAAGAATCATACCTAATAGGATTAATCTCAAAATGTATTAGGGTCTGAAAGAGCTTTATGTATATCACTATTGCAGACATGAGGAGGAATCGGCCATATTGACCTGCATGTATATTCTAGTTACCCTACCTGTTGTATGCTAGAATTTACGTAATGTTATTTTCTTTCGGTACTATAGATTCATTGCATTATAGCTATCGGCTACTACTATTCGTTATATATGTGAAATCTATGCAAAATCATGTTACTCTTATATGAATTTATTATACTTGTATTGCTTTTACCGTATCATCTGCTTTTTGGCTGTGATTGCATCCCAACAATATTTGTAGAAAATGATATTCTTTCACTTCGCTTCCCATGATAAGATTCAAGACGCATGCACAGCCATGGGTGGAGTGATCGCGGCCTCTCCCAAGCCTCCAAGGTGTGTATCCTTGTTTCTAGTTTCTTTTAAGACATCAGCATACCTTTATCTTGACATCTTAAGAGGGGGCATATTGAACATCTTCTTTGTACTATATTATTTTTTATTTTACATGTCTTCTATGGGGTGTGCGTTCTCAAAACCAAATCCAGTTCTTATACAAGATGCTTTAACCCTTGAAACTAGACAATGACATATGCTCTAGGATGAGTTGACTAGCATAACACAACTTACTAGATGTTTCAACTCTTCATTTTTCTGACTCTCCTTTACATGAATCGCACAACATAACACATCTTGTTGCCTCATGTGTATTCATGTTCTTGTGCGTCACCTAGCATAACACAACTTGCTAGTCTATCGATTCCACGACCTCTCTAGCTCTTCTTCTCATGGATAACCTAGCATAATGTATCTTGCTAGCATGTGGCATCCATGTTCTCTTTTATCTTCCCCATGAGCTCATTGCTTTGTTATTTGTGGATCATGGTTCATCATTTTTAGATGCATGCTCTTGCTCTTTTTATGTGACCACGTGTGTTCTTGTGATAGCATTTTGAGAAGGATATTAGTAGCTGAGACATTTGATTATCGAGGTCTCTTCAACTAGTTGACTTGGAGCCATTTGTTTTTAGTACTAATCCCTTGTGTTGTGTGTCTTTTGTCTTTGTTTGTCTTTTTGTCTTTGTTTTGTTTTGTGTGTCCTTGCATGTGATTGTGTGGGTTAAGATCCTAAGATTGGGGACTTGGTTCATCAAAATTAGTGATGTCTTACATCGTTGTGATCTTGCTCCTAGTCGCTTCTCTCTCTCATCTTTCTACTTTACCATGAGCATGTGCATAAGATCATGTACTTCAATTAAAGTGTGGGCTAAATGTAGCATTGTAAATTGTAACTAGTACAATTTACACCTCATGTTTGTGCTACTACTTTAGCATGTCCCATTTTCATTCCCTCTAGGACCGTTTTGGTTCCATTTTACTCCAACCTTGATGTCAGCTATTGACACCACTGGGTGGGCCCCATCCTATAATTGTCCTCCCTTGGCCTTTAAGTTTTTGGTCCTATTTTTGGACAACCAAGGTGTCCCCCAGTGCCCCAGTCCCCCTTAAATAGGTCCTAATTTGGGACTAGGTAGACTCTCTCTTTTTCCAATGGAATTTGGTCCCCGTGGCTACACTTGACCATTGGAGGTTGTCCTAATCAGTAATTTACCCAGGGAACCTTATATAAAGACATCCTATCAATTCATTTTAGATCTAAGTCTCCATCCATCACTCATATATACTATCATTCGTGCATCCGTCAAGCATTCATCATTAAACATTTTTGGAGATTCAAGACAGTATTTCATCCTTCAAGCATTATGGAGCAAAGTTACAACAATCTTCATGCAAGCATGTGTTTTTTATTAGGTTTTTCATGTTCATCTATTTGTCATGCCATTACATTCAACATTTGTGATTAGATTTAGAGAGAATTGCATCATCAATCCTTCCATCAATAATTGCAGATCTGGGGTATATTTGCTAGCATTTACTTCATTATTTACATTATTCAATTCAAGTTTAATTCCTAAACCATGGTTTGACCTAAGGAAAACCCCTATCCACAACACTTTCTTCTCTCTTTTTGTGTGCAAGAAATTGGCCTAGGAGTTGTACTTAGGAATCCCGACAAGGTTGATGACGACGAACAAGTTTAGTTTTTGATAGAGAAAAAGTCGAAGGACCAAGGCAAATCTGTACTACCTAGTATCAAAAAATCGAGATGAACTTCTGGGTACATTTTCTAAACATCTTCTTTTTCTCAGATCCTACTTTATGGCTCTGTGAGACATCTGTAGTAGTTTGTTTTCACTATCTTCAATTATCCCTTGTTTTTCCCTAGTTTCGTAATTCGCATTCAATCTTCAACTAGAAAGAGGGGTAAACTAAAATCTAGTGAAACTAATCAAAATTTCAGCCCTTTTCTTATTTCAATTGTGGCTAGATCTATTAGATTCACCCCTCTTTCAATGTAGTGGTACCTAAGGTAAAATTAGTGGTTTTATTATCTTAATCGATGAAACCCTAGTTTTACCACCATTACACTAGGTAAAATAATATGGTAACAACACACTATATAAGTGGGTTTCATGTAGTGTAGTTATAGGTTTAAGGAACCTTGTTTTGACCATATTCAACATCTACACTATAGTGTAAATGGGATAGAAAAGGAAAGGTTTAAAATGAGTTCAAAGGAATATAGTTAATATAGTAAGTAAAAAAGTAGCGTGGAAGGACAAGGAGTGAATGCCTTAATATGAATGTTTCAAGAAAATATTCATTATTCAATTTTGTATTTTGAGAGTGATAAAAAAGATTAGTATATATGCGATTAGATAAAATTTAGGAACAAAGAGTTATTCCAAAGTAGTGACCCAATCTTCAGCCTTGTACACTAGAAAAAAGGATGGAAGACACCCTAGATCAAGAAATTCATTAATATAATCTAAAAGATCCTTAAGTGAAAAAGGACAGATTTTTCTTAGGTAAAGAAATGTCCATTTATAATCCAAAAGTAAGGTACTTCATGACACTAATTATTATTTTTCTTAATTCACGGTTTTAACTAATTCATAACATTTACATGACCCATAGATCTGAAAAATTAGAAAATACCTAGCACAAAGTTTACAACACACATTCATAAAGATACACCTACCATAGATAATTTTATAAAGTAGATCATGCAACACTTCAAAACACTTCAACTAAAAAACTAAATATCATATGAACATAAATATACTAAGGATGAACATGCATGACACAAGAACAGACAGTAAGTGCAACATAAGGAACACAAACATAAGAATACAACACATTAAACACAATCCTAACACCCACCTTGAGTGATACTCATTTCCTAAATAGTACAATGTACCTTTAAACAAATAAACTAACATTTAAGAAAAGTGTAACCAATAGTAATCATAAAGCACACCACAATACCCTATAAGTGATAATTTGTACTAATTATTCTACAAGTTTCAATCATATATATCTCCGTTGTAGTGATTTAATAGAAAGAAATATCATGTACATGGTCCACATATCATGTGTTCTCTTTTCCCATTTAGAGTATACGAATATCTATGATGTGATCCTATGGTATATTTTGGTAGCCTTGAGAAGGGCTATAAAAAAAAATCTTTCTAGAGAGGAGATAGTTCCTTTTTAAGAAGAAAAGTTGGAAAACCATTGATAACATGCATTTTAAAATGTTTCATATTTTAGGAATTCTAAAGGAGAGGAGAGTTGAAATGAGTAAGAAGAAAGAAGAGGAAATAATATGTGAGATATTGAGCCACATAATTTTTCTACTATTATTTATGTGTAGGTATGGAGGAAGGCCAAACAGGAGAAGAAGATGAAGTAGAATGTCCTATTTACAACATAAAAGAAGTTATCCTCATGCAAGAGGATGCATAAAAAGAGAAGAATAAAAGAATAAAACTATATCTAAAGCATTTATTTCAAAACATATGGAAGAATGTTGTAGCTAAAATAACTACAAAGGAGAACATAGTTATAGTTGTAGTATATCATTTAGAGTACTTGAAAATATTGGTAGATAAGGAGCAACAAAACATGGTAGAATAAAATATGGTGATGTTGGTTGATGGGTTGTAGTAGATTACAAATAGATATATTGGCATGCAGGATGTAAAGGGATGCAGGGGATTGGGAATACAAAAGAACAAGATGTTGACAAGATGGATATGAAAATTTTATTTTTCATAAGCTATTTATGTTGATATGTATGTAGGTGCAATACTAAGTGAAGAAGGGTGAAGATGAAGATTTTGGTGGAGGTCAAGTAGTGGTGGATTAAATTTCATGAGAGAAAGAAAGAGGAGGATATTCTTGAGGAGGTTGGAATATGATGGACAAAGATCCAAAAGGGACAAGGTAATAAATGGAAAAACTTGGTAAAGGACAATAATATTTCTAAGTAATTTTGGAAGAGGGATCCAGATAATAGAGGTAGTGAGGATCTTAATTGAATTGTGAATATTGTCATATATGTGTAAAAATCCTTCCGAATTATACAAACTAAAATAAACTATAGTTGAGGCTAGGGATTACATTGTGGGGCACATAGTATGAGTAATTTAAGGTTTGAATGAATAAATGGTTGGTACACCTTCATAAGGTCGACAGTTGATCTTGTTCTTCACACAAATGTCTTGTGAAAAAATTTCGATTCAATGTTACCTTTCAAATATTAAAACATTTTTTTAATTTTTCTTTTATTTTATTATTTTATTTTATTTTGTGTATTTATTTATTTATTTTTGTGTGTGATTTTTTATTGACTATTTAAAATCATCTCTTTCATGTGATGAAATCTCCTAAAAAATTAACTATAAACTATAATAAAAATAGCTAAACAAGGTCACATGATCATTAGATTTAGGCCATACATGTACCCATCAAAACTAGTATGGCCTTATCTCTTATCTTGGTGGTTGGGTTGGAAGATTTTCAGTCAATTCATTCACATGGTCTAGGGTCATTGTCATAGTGAAAAAACTTGTTACAACATTCATAGATGCATTTCCATGGCGAAAAAAGTTTTGTAACAGGTATTGTAGATACATTCCTATTGTGGGAAAATATTTGCAACAAGTACATTAATGATTTGTAGAGCGTTCTATAGTAGAAAAACCTTTGCAATAGGTGATGTAGATGCATTTCCATGGTGAGAAAAGCTTTATAATGAACACATCAATGATTCATAGATGCATTCCCATAGTGGGAAAGTTTTACAAGAAGCATATCAATGATTTCTAGATGTGTTCCCTTGGCAGGAAAATCTTTGCAACACGCATTGTAGATACATTCTTATATTGGAAAAATCTTTGCAATGGATTATATAGATGCATTCTAATCATGGAAGAAGCAATGCAAAACTTAAACCAGTGACTTGTAAAGGCATTTCTATAGTAAGAAAAGCTTTACAATAGACACATTAATTATAAGTAAATACATTCCCATAGTGGGTAAATCAATCATTCCTCAAGTTCCTATCTCATAGTCCTAATGATTGTGGTGGTAAATTTTGGCTAATTCATTCCCCGTGGTTTGGGGTTGTTATCATAGTGGATATTTTTCTTATAATATTGATAGATGCATGCCCATAGTGGGAAAAACTTTGCAATAGATATTGTATTCGCATTGCTATTGTGGGAGAAAAAATTTCAATATGTATATAAATGATTTGTAGTTGCATTCCCATAGAGGTAGAAGATTTTCATAGGGTATCATAGATGCATTTCCACTATGAGAAAATCTTTGCTTGCATTCCCATAGTGGAAAGTTTTGCAATGAGCATATCAACGATTAGTAGATGTGTTCCCATAGTGGGAAATCTTTGCAATAGGCACAAGTTAATGATTTGTAGATACATTCTCATAGTATAAAGAGTTTTAAAATAGACATTGTAGATGCATTTGTATACTAGGAAAATCTTTACTATAGATGTTGTAGATGTGTACTAATTGTGGAAAAAGCTTTGAAATAAGCACATCAATGATTCAAAGATGCATTTCCATAATGAGAAAAGCTTTGCAATCAGCCCATTAATGATAAACAAATGTTCCCACCATAGGAAAATATTTGTAATGGACATTTTAGATGTGTTCCCATAGTGAGAGCTTTGCAGTAAGAAGCAAAAAGATTTACAATGTATTCTCATAATAGATGTGTTCTTATGGTGATAGCTTTGTATTCCCATATAGTAAGAGAAGCTTCACAATGTGTTTTCATATTAGAAAAAGCTTTTACGCCAAAAATAAAAATTCAAACTATGATATATGATATGACTTTCGATAATGATAGATCATTGAATGTGATAAAAATATTGATATAGAGAATTAAACTGATAGGGAAAAAATCTCTACAATAAGAACGTCAATAATATGAAGTAAACTACCTAGAACGGGAGGAGGACCCACAGTAAGAAAAACTTTGCAACGGGTACATCAATGATTCATAGATGCTGCTTTCACAATAGACGTTGCTCCCATGATAAGAAAAGCATTCAACAGTGAGATCAACGGTAAAGAAGGGGAGGAGAACTACCATTGGAATGATGCAGAGCAAACATGTTTTTTCACAGCTTTTAAATTTGATGTACAATACAGGAACTGAACTGTTTAATTTATTGTACAATACAGATGAAAAACAAACTACGATTTTATCAACGAGTAATCTCATATAACAACTACAGTCATTAGATCAGTGTTCGATGGTCAATCTTAAATAACATACATTAAGTAATATATTAAGTTTAAAGAATGTTAGTCAATTTTAAGTGTTTAACATTTTTAAATTTAAAAATGTATTCTTAGTGTGACCATACACATTAAGCAACATATTAAACCTAGAAAATAACTGTCAATTCTAAGTGTTTAATACTTTTAAACTTAAAAATGTAAGCTTAATGTCTGTAATTTAAACTGTTCCATATTGAACATGAAATCTGTATCTTCACAAGATTATAGATATTGGTCTGCTTCTAAAGCTACTCGAAAGCTAATTTTATTCTGGTGCTCCCCAGGTGGGTTAAGGTCGATTCTGTTTTGAAGCTGTAGAATGCTTCGTTGTGCATGTTTCCTCAACTCAGTTGGGCCGGACATCTAATAGAAAGTTGTCACTCTGACCTTGCAAATCTGATGGGGTACGTCTTCCAATCTGTATTAATTGCGTTCTCACTGTAGAGAGTCAAAGGACTCGAGTTTCTGTGGATGTGGTAACTTTTTAAAGATGTAGGCGAAGAGTATGGAAATGCTTACCTTAAATAAATTAGGTAGGAGTAATTCAGACAAAGAAATGCAGTTTGAGATAAGAATGGGTCAACAATCTCACATTTTTATATGTGAATAGGGAGTTAATGCCAATACTCTATGTTGTAGATGTTTCTCCAATCGAAATGTAAATTTTGTCATGAAGTGGAATAACATGGTAGGAAATAATAACCTAACTCAAGGTGAGGAGATCCAACTAGCAAGGGTAAACCTAATTCTTCACATTAGGGGTGTATAGGGTGGGAAAAGGGAAATTAAAGTATAGCGATCATATTTTTAGCTTTTTAGAATATATTATTATTATGAAAAATCTATCTGGGCATGTGAAGCTATTAGACATTATAATTGTATAGAAAAAAAAGTGTGAAGAATAAAAACTATTAATTCCACATCATGTTCACATAGTTTTGAAGCACGATTTTGCAAATAATTCATCTTATAAAGATGTCTATCTTGATGAATATGCACTATCATCATTACCTTGTGCTTATGTAGATGCTTCTAACATGCTCTAATATACCTTTTCAAATTTCCTTGAAGCTACCCTACACAACACACCCATGTAACATGGACTAGAGAAATGATATTCATTCATAGTCCCTCTCTTATTTGTGTGTAGATAAGTATAATAGATTCATCTTATGAATTTCATTTGAATTAACCAATGATGATATGGATCAATCACCCCCTATTATTTTCTCTCTAGTTAATAAGTATAACATCAAAAGGTTTATTTGCAATGGAATTTCCCACACTCTTACCTAGTGGTACTATTTTTTTCAAGAAATCATGCATTAAAGAGGTTAAATTAAAATGGGGTATGCTCTATTTCTTTTTTATATACCACGATAACTACTTTGGCTTTCTTACAATTTGACCTTGATAGACCAAGTGATGTTATGGATCAATTGACCCCTCTTATTTTCTTCCTAATTAATGAGCATAACACTAAAGGGTTCTTTAAAATGACGTATAATGCACTTCTCTCTATTGACAATGATATTTTAAATAACTATACATCAAAGAAATTAAAATATATTAAATATGTTCTATATATTTTGAGATGTCATGATAATAAGCTTGACCATATTAATTAAAAAAACTAAATATAATATGAACATAAATAAATTAAGGATGATCATACACAAAAAGAGACCAAACAATGAGTGTAACCTAAGAGTACAACTCATAGAATACAATCCCAACATCCATCTTAATCTCATACCAAACCAAGACACCCATTTCCCAAACGGTAGTGTACCTTTATACAAATAAACTAACACTAAGTCTAGTCTAACCAATAGTAATCACAAAACGCACCAATAAACTATATCAAGCACAAATGGTACAAATTATTCTACAAGTTTCAGTCAAATATATCTTGGTTGTAGTAATTTAATGGGAAGAAAAATGTACATCCATATATCATGTGAGATCTTTTTCCATCTAGAGTAGTAGAATATCTATGATGTGAATAGAGGCTTTTCCCGTGATTAGAAAAGCGTTCAAAGAGTGGGATCAACGGTAAAGAAGGGGAGGAAAACTACCATTGGAATGATGCAGAGCAAACATATCTTTTCACGGCTTTTTAATTTGCTGTACAATACAGAAACTGATCTGTTTAATTTATTGTACAATACAGATGACGAGCAAACTCCTAAGAAAGTACTAATATTTTCCACAAGTGTGTTTAGGTGATAGCAATGCATCAGTAAGCAGTCACATAGATCTCGTTTCTGTCGGATATGTCAGTCCAGCAGACTCCTCTCAACTTCCCAACATTTTCATGCCCTCTTAAATAATAGAAAAGAATTGTCGACCGTCCAGATTACAGCCCCTCACCTTCTCTGCTGCCATCAACACGAACCGTTGCATCAACGAGGTAATCCCATGCAACAACTACAGCCATGCAAACATGAAATCTGTACGTTGACGGAAATTAAAATATGGTGACCATTGTATTTTTATCTCGAAAAATCTACCTAGGCATGTCAACAATTGGACATTATAATTATATAGGAAAAAGTGTAGATCATAAAAACTACTAATTGCATCAATTATTTGTAGATGTATTCCTCTTATAGAAAAACTTCTGTAATTGAGTATATCAATTATTGTATATGCATTTCATAGTAGGAAAAGAAGTAGATGTATTTCCATCGTGAGAAAAGCTTTGCAATGAGCACATCAATGATGATTGATAGATGCAATTTCTGATTTGTAGATGCAGTGTTCTCATGGTGGGAAAAGATTTGAGATTTGCAACAAGCATTGTAGATATATTCTTATATTAGGAAAATCTTAACTATACATATTTTAGATGTGTTCTAACTACGGAAGAAGCTTTGTAACAAGTACATCAATGATTTGTAGATGCATTCCCACAGTGGAAAATGCTTTGTAATGGATACTGTAGATGTGCTCTTATAGTGAGAGCATTACAATAAGAGGTGATGTATTTCTCTATAGTAACAAAAGCTTTACAAGTAGTATAATTCAAATTACAATAAATGGCATGATCATATACAAAATTGATCTCAGAATTAATTTTTTTTTTCAATACTGTAATGTATGGTTCCTTCTCGTAGACTCATAGTGAAAGCTTTGCAAAGAAACACAATGCATTCCCACACAGTGAAAAGCTTTACAACGGGTATTAAATTTGAACTATGGTAATTCAACTGATAAGGCTAATACCTCTGCAATAGGGACGTCAATCATATGGGCTTAACCATTTAGAAGGGAAGCAGGACCCACAGTAAGAAAAGCTCTGTAAGAGGTACATCAATTATCCATAGATGTTGCTTACATAATAGAAATCTTTGCAATGGGCACATCAATGAGTAAATGTTGTTCCCGTGATAAGAAAAGCTTTACAACAGGTACATCAACACTACGATCAACGGTAAAGAAGGGGAGGAGAGCTAGGTACCATTAGAACAATGTACAGAAAACATATTTTTTCACACCTTTTTAATTTGTTGTACAATACAGGAACTGAACTATTTAATTTATTTTGCAATATAGATGACAAGAACACTCCTAAGAAAGGTCTACTATTTTCCACGAGTGTGTCTGGGTGACAGCAATTCATCGGTAAGCAGTCAAGCAGAAATTGTCTCTCTAGCAGATGCCTCTGAACTGCCCTGTCCTTACACCAGGTCATTATTTCATACAATCTTAAATATTAGAAAATAAATCTTAACCATCTGGATTAGAGCCCCTCACCTTCTCTTTTTCCATCATCACATAACCATCTTAATTTTTTCTTTCTTGTCAACAACATTACACCAATAAGCAAGTAGTATAAATCATTGAATTGAACATTTAAAATTGAATAGTACTATAAAGCATAGTTACTTATTTCAATTATACAAGGCGTCAAGAACTATAAATTTTTGATAATATACATGATTACATTAGATCATCTAGTTGAATTTATTATATCTTTAAGTGTTCTTCAAATACAATATCATGTTGAAGAAAATAGGAACAAGTCTTCATCTATAATTTTCATGATTCGCATGCATTTGATGTTAATATGGGGAAGGAATTGACTTACCTTAGAGGAAATTCACAATTTTTCCCAATTATTGGTATAGGAAAATTTCTGCAATAGGGAAGTCAATAATATAAGATAAACTATCTAGAAGGGGAGCAGGACCCACTGTAAGATAAGCTTTGCAAGGGGTACATCAATTATCCATAAATGCTACTTCCATAATAGAAAAAGGCTTTGCACGGGTACATCGATGAATAGACGTTGCTCCCACAGTGAGAAAAGCTTTTAACAGTGAGATCAACGGTAAAGAAGGGGAGAAAAACTAACATTGGAATGATGCAGAACAAATATGTCTTTTATCACCTTTTGAATTTGCTGTACAATACAGGAACTGAACTGTTTAATTTATTGTACAATATAGATGACAAACAAACTCCTAAGAAAGTACTAATACTTTCCACGAGTGTGTCCGGTTGTTAGCAATGCATCAGTAAGCAGTCACATAGAACTCATTTCTGTCGAACATACCAGTCCAGCAAACGCTTGTCAACTGGTCCATTCTTACATCAAGTCATTACCGACATTTTATCATCTCCCTTATTTCATGCTGTCTTAAATATTAGAAAAAAATTCTTGACCAGATGAGAGCCCCTCACCTTCTCTTCACGACGCGTTGCATCAACAAGTTAATCCCATGCAACAACTACAGCCATTCAAACATGAAATCTGTACGTCGACATAAACAGACCACCTATATTTTCTGCAGACCAGTGTTTGTCAAATCAAGATTATAAATATTGATCTGCTTCTAAAGCTACTCGTAAGCTAAATTTCTTCTCGTACTCCTCAGGTGGGCCATTCTTATTAAGTTCGATTCTGTTTGAAGCTGTAGAATGCTTCGTTGTGTTTCCTCAACTCAGTTGGGCCGGACATCTCACAGAAAGTTGTCACACTCACCTTGCCAAACTGATGGGGTACGTCTTCCTATCTAAATGTACTAATTACGAGAATCAAAGGCATGACTCCAGCTTGTATGGATGATGGTAATATTCTAAAGATCGCTTGTTCAACCAAAACCAGCGTATTTGAAGTATAATTAGTATTCTTTTATTTCAAAAGTTGAGATTAAAATAGAGATAAATTATGAGTAATTCAGACAAATAAATGAACATAAAAGGGTTCTAAATAAGAATAGAGTAACGACCTCACATTTTCTATGTGCATAGAGTTATCTAGGGATCGACAAAAAAAAATAAAAAATACAATGTTCAATGCTCTATGTTCTATTCTTAAGTGGAATAATATGGACACTATAAAATAATCTATTTGTTTGTAAAACTTAGTTTTAGTTGAGGAGATGCTACCAGCAAGGTTACATTCAATTCTTCAAGTTAGTCGTGCAATTGAAGAGAAACTAAAGGATAGTGATCATATTCATAGCTTTCCATAAGAAATTATTGTTTTCATGAAAAATTTACCTAGGCATGTTAGCCAATTGGACATTATAATTCTATAGAAAAAAAATGTAGAGCATAAAACTACTTTTGTGTTAGTTGCACACATGTTCTCGTAACCTTAGTATATAAGCTTGCTAAAACTCCATACTATAAGGATGTCTATCTTGATGAATATGCACCTCCGTCATCACCTTCCACTCCTAGTCCCTAACATTCTCTATTAGACCTTTTAAAATGTGCTTGAAAATACTTTATGCAACACACACATAATCATGGAAGATATGTTAATCCTTGAGAACATTTACTAGAGAAAAGATATTTATTCATGGTTGTCCTCCTAGCTATTTAGATACGCATAAGACATTCATAGATTCCTGCAATTTGGCGTCAATTGACCAAGTGATGCTATAGATCAATTGGCCGCTATTAGTTTCTCTCCTATTAATACATATAACATCTAAGGGTTTATTTGCAATGCCCTTTCTCAAAATCTTGCCTATTTGCACTATTATTATTATTATTAAACAATCAACATTGAAAAGGTGACAAGAAATTATTTTATGCGTTATATATTTTTATGATAACATGTTTTTCTTTCTTCCACAATTTGGACTCATCAACCAAGTGATGCTATTTATCATTTTCCCTATTACTTTGTCCGCATTTAATGACTATAACACCAAAGAGTTTATTTTAAATGGGATTTAATACACTCCTCCCTATTGGCATATTTTCAAAAAACCATGCATCAAAGAGGTAAGAATGCATTATATACATGCTCTACATCTTTTGAGATGCCAAGAAAATAGATTTGATTAGTATCCTTGATTCTTTCAATTCTTGCTAAATCTTATTATGTATCATTGAAGAAATTTATATATTGGTTATCTTTGTGACAGAAAAGGAAGACAACCTTCATAGTATGGTTGTGGACCTCCATGAGTAGTTGCAATAAATTTACTAGTTGAGAATATTACTAACTAATTGATGTGTTTTAATTCAAATATTTGAAGCATAAGGACCTTTAGGACTAAGGTCAAGTAAAGTTATACCATGTGATCATTTAGGTTGGATTTTTTCTTCTAATTGAGTGTGACAATAACATAAATTATATGATGATATGTCTTGAACCTCACCGAGAACCATTATAAAGGATCACAAATGTTCATGACCTTATTTCCATAGGGATTTTCCAAAAAATAGGATGTTCAAATTTTTCTATGATATATTGATCTTTATATTTTAATGGTTGACCTTCAGAGACCATCTAAAGAAACCCAATTATCCATTGGTATATTCTTGATGACCCTTTCTTGTTGGATATAGCAACAATCATCACAACTAATCTCTTTTCTAAGAAGATGGAGTTGTTGAATTCTATTCAATGACACACCAAATGTCCTAAAGCTACATAATTATAGATAAAAGTCTCATTATTGGTTTTCATTATAAATCTCATTGGATTTGTAGGTCTACTCTAGTTTAACATATTATAAAGAGTGGTTGCATATGATACTTTGTTACATGGAATGATTACATGATTAACATCCATAAATCAACCTTCTTTAGATTTGGTCAACAAATGTTTATTATAATCTTATGAACTCTCCTATCATATAAAGTTAAAATTACATAACTAAATATGCCACTAAAGTTGAATGTCACTTTAAGATCTACCAAGAAATGTTGATTCATGTGTGAATGATTATTGAACTGGGAAAACATTTTTTTTGCTAAGACTTATAGAAATTCTTAACTCAAACAATAGTTACACTATCAATGCACAAGAATGTTGTAACCTATTACTTAAACTACCTCTCATGCTATGTAGTTTATTTTTTATTTCAATGGATACAAAAAATAGAATGATGTGTTTTTCTTCATATAATGAAGAGACCACCACTCCATAAAGTGCCATAGATACATATATTACATGATCTAAATATTTTTCATTCATTGACACTTGTTGAAGTTGTAAGAAAATAGAACTATATCAAATCCCCAACATGAAACATGTGGAAAATGTATGCAGGTATAATTATTGTTTTTCATCTCACCTTAGTTTGAGCATAGCTATTCTTAGTAGAGAAAGTGATGCATTTTATTTCTTATATTTGAGTAAGATACTATCTTATTCAAGCCCTTCAAAAATATCTCTCTAATATCAGGTCATATATGTTATAAAATATGGTGCATTAGGATATCACGATTGTCATCTACCATACATGACATGTTGATTGTACTCCTTTACATCTTATTTATTATTATTTAATGGTATTTGTGATCTCTAGTGGAAAATGGTGTCACACTTTGACATAGTCATTTTTCCATGGGTGATATAATGTATGATATATATGAGTGTTTAATTTCATAAACATGTATAGGAGAATCTTATGATATTGTAAGATGCATAAGAGATCTTATGAAAATCCTCTGATACACATAAGAGTATGTAAGAGGGGTTTTACACCTCTGAATTGACTTGATCAATTTATGATGCATGTTATGGCATGTCATAGATCATATTTGAATGGAGATAGAAAATCTAAAATGGAGTTCTTGGTTTAAGGAATGGTTTATAAAAAAAACATGATCTACTTTGGTATCCTTTAAAAATTGTTGGTTTACTCCTTTGGAATAAAATGTTGGAATTTGACACCTTAGGCTAGGTGCCATTTTTGAGTCATGGTTCTAGCCCATAATTTATGGTTTACAACACATAGTTCTATATATAAAATCTCTTATTTATTTGGTAATTGAGATAAAGTTTTTATATCTGTAAAGCGGAAAATCGCGATCGAACCCTAGTTGCTCTCCCCTCTTCCAACTCCAAGGAGAGAGAAGGGAGATTCACTAGGGTTGATGGTTTTCACTTAGGGGAGAGACTTTACATTCAAAAGAGGGGTTGAAACCCACAAGATCCAATCCCACGCAATGCAAGATTGGATGCTAAATGAGTTTCAAGGGTTATGACAGCAAGGCTACCCTCTTTTGTAAAGAATGTGCATAGAAGAATTAAGCTAGGAATGCATAGGAAGTGAGAAAGATTCGCTTATAAACTGAGATAGGAATACAGTATGAAGTTGCGGACCTGGAATTAGCAGTAAAATGTCGATACGGCGCTGTCCTGTAAATTTGAGCGAAAGTTGCCGGGACGATGGCGCTCGAGCGCCACGGTCCTCCGAAAAATCCGCAAAATGAAGGGGGATCTGTTCGTCTCTGCACAAGGATTCCAGATCTTCAATTTCAGCCGCGTACCTGCAACCTACACACAGAAAAGCGAAGACGATTGGGGGGTTAGGGATTAGGGGTTTGCCTTTAGGTCAAACCCCAGTTTTGGAATTAACCAAGAAATGAGCAAGTGCTGTAAATGTAAATGACTGTAAAACAAGTACTAATACCTTGTTCTAAGGATGTTTGTATCCTTATGTGCGAAGGTATAGATGTTGTATGTTGTTGTAGTATGTTGTATGTGATCTCCTCTTCAATGGTTGAATCCTTGACTTGAATGCAACACTTAGCCTTGAATGGAGACTTAGAAGGAATGCTTGAATGCTTGAATGCTTGAATGCTTGAGTATAGTTTCCACACTTTGTACACATATCCTCCTCATGCCAAATGAGAGAGAGAAATGTAGTTTATATACTTGTCATTTAGGGCTGATAGACTGATTTTCCTGACCTTAGGCCGACCCGGGAAAGTTAATTTCCAATTTGCAAACATAAAGACCCGAAGTCCAAAAGAGACTGGGCCCAAAATAGGACCCAGGGACCAGGGCGCTGGGCGCCATGGTCCTGGGGGACCAGGGCGGCGCCCTGGTCCTGAAGGACCAGGGCGCTAGGCACGCTGGTCCCACCTCCCGGGACAGCAGGGTGCAAAGGAGGTTCAGGCCAGGGTGCAAGAAAATGCAGTTTTTAGTGTCATAATCAGGTTTCAAGGTCTCCATTCAGGTTGCGTGTTGCGTCGCCATCGTGAAGACCCAAATGCGGTCGAAATTGCAAGTGTCGCAATTTTAGGACGCTACATTTAGCCCCCACTTTAGCGGGAGTATGTATGCTCATACTTCCGGTAAAGTACAAGGAAACAACATTGAAAGACTTTCACCACGTCAAAGAGGCAAGACACACCAAGCCCCCAGTGGACTAAGGATCTTACGACTTCGATTGACAAAGTAAAAGGGAAGATCACGAGGGAGAACCATGACTGTCAGTAGTAAGGTTCCCTCACTATGAGTCATGCAAGAGAAATACCGAAAATTTTCAAGGCAAAGCTAAATTTGTCAAGAAATTTTCAAGCATCTTGAAAAGATATGAACGGGATGTATGCCCCCCTACGTTAAAGCGATCGCACACGCCTCACCGGGGGTGATTGCTTTAAGGTAGTGATACATATAAGAAAATGAGAAGGGAAAGGAGCACGTTATCACAAGGATTTAGCCCCCAAGTGTGAGATAAACCCAAGGATAATAGACACAAAACACAAAGCACAAGGTGACTTCGCTTTCCTCGGGGTTAGTATGCTGTATGATAATTCATGTATATATATCATATGTATGTATGCATAATTGTTCTTCATTCCCCAATCAAGGAAGGTCACCTAGAAGAAGGGAACACATGTGTCTTTTGAGTCAACATGAGAGAGATCGAGAGATCTCAATACTTTGCATCGTCCTCAAGTAGGCAACACCCAGGACAACAAATAGAAGAATGAGAGTAACATATAGAAGAAGTAACACAAGAGAGGAGGAGAGAATCTGCTATGCTAATGTAACTAGTCTAGCACGTCATCTACCCCCCGATCTTGCTGATCAATATTTCGGGAAGGCAGGGAACACGCTAGAGGAGGAACATCCAACACAGCAGATGGAGCTATCACAAGATCCAAACAAGGGCTATGTTCATGTTCCAAGCCACGTTGTTCTTGTCTAGGAGCTAGGATAAGTGCTTTAGAAAATTCGTTAGATAAATGGTTATCAATATCAACAAGTTCATATTCACTATCAGAAGCAAGAGAAGCAACATTTTCATCATGAATAACATTTTCATCTATAGCATCATCAAGATTTATAAAAATAGGGTCTTTAATTCGCACAGGATCAAGACCATCATGCATCTTATGTTTTGGAGATTTTGGAGAAAATGGAATAATGATTGTTGAAGGTGTTTTTGGAGATTGCAAAGTTTGCGAAGCAACTGCTTGAGCTCTAAGACGACGCTTTCGTCGGCGTTCACGTGCAGAACGATTTCATCTAGTCTTAGTAGGAAGTGAAGAAGATTGAGGAGGAGGAATGTTCTCATCCTTATCACTTGGGTGTTTAGGTTGTGGTCTCTTAGGCTGGATAATAGGAGAAGAAGAAGGTCTCTTCTCTCTATAAAAAGAAGGAGGAGGAACTGCTCCATATAAGGGAGGAATATTTGGTTTAGGAAGGAGACCGAGTCCATCATGACGAGGAGGTATAGGTCTACTCTTAGGAAGTTTATTAGATATAGACATAGTCACATCCATGGGAACGGGTTGGGAATCTTCTTGAGGAAAGACATTAGTTTTATCTTTCAAAGGAAGAACTTCCTTCTCAAGAATGATAGGAATGTCAAGTTTGGGTGTTCTAGGTTCACTTAGAGATGGGATCATATCTGTTTTCCACTTTTGATAAGATTTAAAAAGATGATCACTTCGCGGAGGAAGAGACTGGAATTGTTTAGGCCAAAAGTAATCAATAGGAATGCTAGAAGTTCTTTCAGCTGGTTTAAAGAGACTATGATTGACAGTAACAACTTCACCATTATGGGGAAATTTCAAACACTTATGGATAGGAGAAGCAATAGCTTTCATGGAAGATAGCCAAGGATAGCCAAGCTTCACACGAAATTGTTCGGAAGATGGAATAATAGCAAAGTTCACATCAAGGGATTGGTTATGGACCTCAATAGGCAATGTAATAGAACCAATTGCAGGAGAAGAAAATGCATCAAATAGTTTCACAATCACATCTTTTTTGTCATATATCACTTGATTCAATTGCAAAGTAAAAAGAAATTCTTCAGTAATAACATTAACCATGCACGAAGGATCAATAAGCACTCCACAGCAAGGTGTATTCTTGACTTTTGCAACTATATATAAAGGACCATCAGGTGCCCTAATGGTTTCATTGGAATCAAATGTGATGGAAGGTTCTTTAGGGTTTTCTTGCTGCTCTACAAAGTTAATCACATTTGGAGTCATAGACACAAGACCATCAGATGAAAGAGAGGAATCATTAGTCTCAATCGCATTAGAGGTATGAGAAGGTAATGGATCAGTGAAAATTTGAAGATTTTGATTAGGAGGAGCTACAGATGTATTGCCTTTATCATTCACTCCAGAAACAGAAATAGTATTATTATCAATCAAATCTTGAATTTTACCCTTTAAAGAAAAACATTTTTCAGTATCATGCCCAGGCTGACGATGAAATTGACAAAACGCTTTGTTATCAAAATAAGGTGAAGTAATCTTTGCAGGATCAATTTGCCTTATAGGAGGAAGAGTAAGCACATTTTGTTCCAATAACTTATTCATAATACTATGCAATGATTCATTCAGAGGAGTATACTTTCTTTCTTTCTTGAAAAATTTAGAAATAGGAGGCACACCTGATGCTGCATTCACATTGTTGTTGATGATGTTTTCATTGAATTTGATGGAATCTCTGTTCGGTTTAAACTTCCCAAATGGTTGTTGACTGCTATCACCCTTATCACTCGGAGCCATAGGATGTGATTGTTCCATTTGACTCACAGTCAGTTGATAATTGTGAAGAGTTGCACACAACTGTTGGAAAGAAGTAAACTCAGAAAACAGAAGTTTGTCTCGAATATCTTTTTGTAAATTAGAAATAAAGATTCTTTGAATATCATTGTCAGGAACTGGAAAAGAAATTTGAGCATACAAATGCTTATATCTACCAATGAAATCAGTCACTTTTTCTTTAACACCTTGTTTACAATGCATTAAATCAATCAAAGTAACTTTAGGACTTATATTGTTTTGAAATTGTTGAATGAAAGCATTTGCAAGTTGTTCGAAAGAAGTAATAGAATAAGAAGGCAACGAGCAATACCATTGTAGGGCTTTGTCTCTTAATGTTCTAGTAAACAATTTTGCAAGCAACCTTTGGTCATAAGAAAAATCAGTACAGATTGTTTGAAAAGTCTTAACATGTGTTAGAGGATCACCCTTACCATTATAAAGCTCCAAATGCGGAATTTCAACATGTTTAGGGGGAATAGCTCGAACAATGTCAAGAGAAAGTGGGCTCGCGACATCAAATGTGGGCACACTAAACTTAGATTGATTTATAGAGGCAATTTGTTGCTGTAAAGAAGAGACAGTTTGTGCAAGATTGTTAATGGTCGCTTCAGTCGAAGAGTTCATATTAGATGTGTTAGATTGAGATGGAGGTGTTATGTTATTGAAAGAAGGTAAAGAGTAAGGTGGTGGGACTCTATGATAATTAGTCATAGGAGATGATTGGACAGGAGGAACACTACAAGGAGGAATGGAATGATTGAATGAATTGCCCCCTTGCATCATGTTCATTTGTGGAGATGTAATAGGAACACTCATTGAAGGAATGAATGAAGAAGTCAGATTAAATGAAGGAAGAGGGTTAATTGAAGAGGAAGGATTGCCCCCATGACTGGTGATCATAGGAGGAATGTCTTGTGTAGAAGTAGCCATTATGTTTGATGTAAAGGTAGGTATGCTAGCAATAGAAGTCGTCAAAGGAATAGAATGATTGACTTGAGTAGGAGGTTGTGTATAACCCAAATTTTCAGCACAACTCTTCATAGGCATCACATTCGAATCCACAATGTGTGCAATACCACGCAAAATATCAATTCCATTCTTATCACTTTGAAGCATACGTTTTAGACCCTCAATTAAAGGAAGAGCTTGACTATCAGGGTATTCTTGAGACATCCATTGTCGAAAATCGTCAAATCGGTTATCTAATTTCGAAAGTTGTTCTTCAGAAACCTCATGGAGAGCTTCTTCATCATTAGGAGGATTAGAGGAATTACCCATGTCCTCGTTAAAAAGGCTATTCAAATTAGGTTCCATCTCCTCGGTAATTAAACCTCGGAAAGACTTAACTCTACGGCTTCGTCTAACGGGAATAGTGTAAGTAGGGCTTATTGTTGTAAAACTCATGCACTAGAGAGGGAGAGAAAATTTTGATTTTAGAGGTAGCAATTTTCAGTAAAATCAGCCAATCTTCTTGATTTAAGCTGTTAAATGCAATCACGACAATCTCCCGAAATTTCAGAAAAAATGTCAGGGACCGTGATGCTTCGGAGTGCACACGGTCCCAGCAACTTTTTTCGAAATTTGCAGGGATGAAAGTTATGATGATTTTGGAGCTAATCTGAAAAAATTGAGTGGTTTTACGATCTGTAGATAGGCCAAATTAAAGTTGCAATCTCGAAATTGAACCCTACCAAGATTGTCGAAAAATGCAAAATTTGAATTTTGAAAAAGAGAGGGAAACTGAAATTTTGAATTTTATGATTTTAGAGGGAATGTCAAGAGCAAAGCAAATTTTGAAATTTAAAAATTGACTCAATTTCACGCAAAATTCAATTTTGAAAGCGGAAATCAAAGTTGTTGTAATTAAGCACCTAATTTCAAAAGTCACAAATTGCAAGAATTTGAATAAATCACTGAAATTTCGAATGAATGCCAACACACTTTTCAGATTTAAGATAGTAAGAAACACAATTTTGACATGAATTTCAGTTTCGACAATTTTTGAATGTTTAGAAGCCTTAATCCAAGCAATCACAAGACCAACTTTGACTGTAATTTTGAAAGTGTTAGATTTTATAAAATCAGCCAAAATTTTGGATTTTAGCAGGAAAATACAATAAGATCTAGCTCCCGAAATTTCAAAAAAAATGTCGGGGACGATGGCGCTCGGAGTGCACACAGTCCTCGCAACTTTTTTCCAAATTTTCAGGGATGAAAGATATTGTGATTTTATTGCGGAATCCAAAGTTACAGCTGATTTGGAAATGTTTTGATCAATGAAATTGTCGGACAAAGGTTGAATCAAGAGGGTTTTAAAAATTAGGGTTTTGACACTTAACCACTTAATTTTCAAAATTAAAGCACAAATATGAATTGATAATTTGTAATAGAAGGATAGATCTGAAACAAGCATTAACATTTAGACATTTCACAAGCTTAATTACTAAAAAGAAAATTTAGGGTTTTTATGCAATTAACCTCTAAAATTTTGTAAAAGATCAAACATGGAAATGTAATCAAGGAATCCAATTTTCAGATCTAATTATGAATAATCAGAAAGGATGTTCACGTCGGGTTCACCAAAATGTAAAGCGAAAAATCGTGATCGAACCCTAGTTGCTCTCCCCTCTTCCAACTCCAAGGAGAGAGAAGGGAGATTCACTAGGGTTGATGGTTTTCACTTAGGGGAGAGACTTTACATTCAAAAGAGGGGTTGAAACCCACAAGATCCAATCCCACGCAATGCAAGATTGGATGCTAAATGAGTTTCAAGGGTTATGACAGCAAGGCTACCCTCTTTTGTAAAGAATGTGCATAGAAGAATTAAGCTAGGAATGCATAGGAAGTGAGAAAGATTCGCTTATAAACTGAGATAGGAATACAGTATGAAGCTACGGACCTGGAATTAGTAGTAAAATGTCGATACGGCGCTGTCCTGTAAATTTGAGTGAAAGTTGCCGGGACAATGGCACTCGAGCGCCACGGTCCTCCGAAAAATCCGCGAAACAAAGGGGGATCTGTTCGTCTTTGCACAAGGATTCCAGATCTTCAATTTCAGCTGCGTACCTGTAACCTACACACAGAAAAGCGAAGACGATTGGGGGGTTAGGGATTAGGGGTTTGCCTTTAGGTCAAACCCCGGTTTTGGAATTAACCAAGAAATGAGCAAGTGCTGTAAATGTAAATGACTATAAAACAAGTACTAATACCTTGTTCTAAGGATTGTATCCTTATGTGCGAAGGTATAGATGTTGTATGTTGTTGTAGTATGTTGTATGTGATCTCCTCTTCAATGGTTGAATCCTTGACTTGAATGCAACACTTAGCCTTAAATGGAGACTTAGAAGGAATGCTTGAATGCTTGAATGCTTGAATGCTTGAATGCTTGAGTATAGTTTCCACGCTTTGTACACATATCCTCCTCATGCCAAATGAGAGAGAGAAATGTAGTTTATATACTTGTCATTTAGGGCTGATAGACTGATTTTCCCGACCTTAGGCCAACCCAGGAAAGTTAATTTCCAATTTGCAAACATAAAGACCCGAAGTCCAAAAGAGACCGGGCCCAAAATAGGACCCAGGGACCAGGGCGCTGGGCTCCCTGGTCCTGGGGGACCAGGGCGCTGGGCGCTCTGGTCCCACCTCCCGGGACAGCAGGGTGCAAAGGAGGTTCAGGCCAGGGTGCAAGAAAATGCAGTTTTCAGTGTCATAATCAGGTTTCGGGGTCTCCATTTAGGTTGCGTGTTGCGTCGCCATCGTGAAGACCCAAATGCGGTCGAAATTGCAAGTGTCGCAATTTTAGGACGCTACAATATCATACTTCCAAGTATTGTTATTATACCATGAAATAGTTGGTGATGTATTATGTAATGAACCTAAAAAAGTTATGTCTATTTTTCTTCTTCTTATTATTAGGAATATTACACCAATAAGCAAGTAATATAAATTATTATATAATTGAAAGTATAATCTTGAAGTACTTGTACAAATAAAAATATATGATATAATGTACCATAAAGTATAATTATTTATATTAATTGTACAATGGGGAAAAGAACTACAAACTTTCAATAAATATGCATGAGTAAATTAAGTTGTCTAATTTATTTTGCTACATCTTTAAGTGGTTTATAAATACAATATCATGCTTTAGAAGAAAACATTAATAGTTCTTCAACTATAATCACTATAATTTCCCAAGCATTTGTAGCTAATATGGGGATGGCATTGACCTGCCATAGACGAAGTAACATTCTTCCCAACCATTGATATAGGTAAACAAATTATCCATTTATAGTTCAAAATAATGACACATCATGAGACCAATTATCAGATATTTTTTAATTTATTTTGTTAACTAATCTATAACATATACATGAATCATATATTCCAAAAAAACCTAACATAAGGTTTAAAACACACATTCAATACAATAAACTGGGACCATAGAATCATTCCAATATAAAATAGATCACACAACACTGAACATAATACATCAATTAAAATATAAAATATCATATTAACATAAATACATTAAGTATGATCATGCATTATACAATACCAAACAATATGTATAACATAAAGAAAAAAAACACAAGAGTGAAACACATAGAATATGATCCCAATACCCATCCTAAGTCTCATACCATATCAAGACACTCATTTTACAAATATTATTTTTCCTTCATACAAATAAACTAACATTTAAGAAAAGAGAAACCAATAATAATCACAAAGAAAACCATTGAACCCTTTTAGAAAAAAATGACACTAATTGATCCAAAAAAACAAGTCAAAGATAATCTCAGTTCTAATGACTTAATGGGAAGAAATTGGTATTGGACATGTTGGATAATGAAGGATATGAAATATTATGGGAAATTGATGGAGCATTGGAATATGAAAGTGGGACATTGTGGTAAGTAGGTATAGGAGATGATTGGGAGATACATGGAACACTCATGGAAGGAGGTGTGATGGGAATTCCTCTAAGACTAACATGTGTAGGATTGATATTTTGTGTAGATGTAGCCATGGCTGGTGGAGTATAAATAGGCACATTAGGCAATACAAATGTATAGAAAGTGTTTTTTCTCACCTTTTTAATTTGTTGTATGCTACAAGAACTAAACTATTTAATTTATTTTGCAATACATATGACAAGAAAAATCCTAAGAAAGAACTAGTATTTTCCACAATTGTGTCTAGGTGACATTAGTGCATCAATAAGCAGTCAACTTGTAGAAATTGTCCCTCGATTAGATGCCTTTCAGCTGCCCGATCCTTTTATCAGCTCATTATTTCAGAAAATCTTAAATATTAGAAAAGAAATCTTAACCATATAGATTAGAGCCCCTCACCTTCTCTTTTTCCATCATCGGAGAACCATCTTAAATTTTCCTCCTTGTCAACAATATTACACCAATAAACAAGTAGTATAAACCATTGTATTGAATATTTAAAATTGAATTAATTATGTTTAGAAGGTACTATAAAGCATAATTACTTATTTCAATTCTACTTACTGTCATGAACTATAAATCGTTAATAATATACATTATTACATTAGATCATCTAGTTGAATTTATTTCATCTTTAAGTATTCTTCAAATGCAATAGCATGAAGAACAAAATAGGAACAAGTCTTCATCTATAATTTTCATGATTCCCACACATTTATAGCTAATATGGGGAAGGCATTGACTTATCATAGAGGAAGTCGCATTCTTTCCCAATTATTGATATATGTAAAGAAATGTCGAAATACAATCTACATGTAAGTTACTTCATGACACCAATGATTATTTTTTATTAATTCATTGTTTTAAATAAATCATAACATATATGACTCATATATCCCCAAACTAAAAATAAAAATGCATAGCACAAGGTTTACAACACACATTCATTAACATACACAATTAAATTATTTCAAAAACTAGATTATACAATACTTTAAAGAAGATCAATTAAAAATATAAATATCATATCAAGATAAATATATTAAGGAGAAACATGCATGCACAAGAACAAATAATAAGTGAAACATAAGAAACACAAACATAAGATTGCAACACATAGAACACAATCCCAACACCCACCTTGAGTGATACTCATTTCTCAAATAGTAGTGTACCTTCATACAAATAAACAAACATTTAAGCAAAGTGTAGCCAATAGTAATCATAAAGCGCAAATACCCTATAAGTGATAATTGGTATTAATTGTTCTACAAGTTCCAGTCATAGATATATTCGTTCTAGTGATTTAATGGGAAGAATTATTTACATCCATACATCATGTGTGTTCATTCTCCATCTAGAGTACCAAAATATCTATGATGGGATCTTATGTTTTATTTGGATAGCCTCGAGAAGGTTTATAAAAAAATCTCTTAGGATAGGAGATAAAGATATTATAAGAAGAAAAGTTGGAAAAACATTAATAACATCTATTTTAAAATGTTTCATATGTTAGGAGTCCTAAAGGAGAGAAGACTTGAGATGAGTAAGTGGAAAGAAGAGAAAATAGCATGTGACATGTTGAGCCCCATGATTGCTCTAATATTTCTTGTGTATAGGTATGGAGGAAGGTGTGTTGGTGTAAATAATTATTCATCTTGGATATTATTAAACTTACTTAAGTTTACTTAGGAAATGCATTTCATAGTAGTTTGGGTATGAGACAGTTGGGTGTTTGTGCCACATTGGGATAGTGTGTGTAGGAGAATTTCCACCTTTTATGGTGTGATCTTGTTGTTACACTCCACATTCAGTGGGTGATCCACCTCATGTGGACTATTATATTGTTTATCCTACCTACCCACACCTATTTCCTACCTACCCTTGTTTCTTATTGAGCCACATGTCATGTTTGTGTGCTCACATATCCATATAGCCTTGCCTATATAAGCAGGCTCATATTCATTGTATAAACAACATTGATTGATGATCCAGTTGATCGGTATTTTCTCTTGATAGAATACAATTTATTTCTATCATATATTTTGTCTCTCTTATTTGTGCTTTCCATTGCCTCTTGATCTTGGAAAAATCTCACATGGTATCAGAGCTGGTCCATGTCTCACAAGGTGGAACAAGAGAAGAAGATGAAGTAGAGTGTCCTATTGGTGGCCTAAAATAAGTGATCCTCATGGAAGAGGATGCAAAAGCATAGAAGAATAAAACTATATCTAAATCATTTCTTTCAAAATATATGGAAGAAGGTATGTTGTAGCTAAGGTTACTACGAAGGAGAACAGATTTATAGTTGTACAATATCCTTTTAAGAACATGAAAATATTGATAGATAAGGAGCAACAAAACATGGAAGAAGAAAATATGGTGGCATTGGTTGATGAAGTATAGTAGATGACAAATAGATATATTAGCATGCAAGATGTAAAGGAATGTGGAGGAGTGGGAAGTACAAACTAAGAATATGTTGACAAGATGTATATGGATATTTTTTATATTTTTATAATATTATTCATGTTGATTTGTATGTAGGTGTAATACTAAGTGAAGAAGGGTGAACAAGAATATTTTGGTGGAGGAGGTCAAGCAGTGGTGGATTAAATTTCTTGAGAGAAAGAAAGGGGGGAATATTTTTGAGGAGGAAGTTGGTAAATGATGGACAAAAATTAAAAAGGGAGAAGCTCAAACAAATGGAAAAACTTGGTAGAGGAGGATAATAATATTTATAAGTAATTTTTGGAAGATGCACAATAGAGGTAGTGCAAACATTAACTAAATTGTGAGTATTGTCATACATGTGCAAAAATATTTCTGAATTATATAAAATAAACTAGAAAAACTAAACTAAATACTAACTAGGGTGACCCATGTAATGCAACAGTTAAAACACTTGCTTGGTGAAATGCCGCCAAGGTTAAAATCCCTATTGGGCAGCTATGATCGTGGGATTTGTATTTTTGTTGGGTTGGTGCTCTTGCGGATTTGAACAACAATAGTGCTCGACACCTTAAAAAGTGCCCCTTATAAAAAAAAATAAAAAAATGCTAGGGGTTATGAGTGAGAGAGAGAGAGAGAGAGAGAGAGAGAGAGAGAGAGAGAGAGAGAGAGAGAGAGAGAGAGAGAGAGAGAGAGAGAGAGAGAGAGAGAGTTTAGGCTATATGTGTGCCCAATCAAAACTAACGGAAAAGGATAATGAGGAATAGATAGACCATTCCTCAAGGTCTTAACGGATGGTTTGGTAGAATTTAATAAATTCATTCCCCATCATCTAGGAGCATTGTCATAGTAGAAAAACATGTTGCAACATTCATAGATGCATTCTATTTTAATGGGTATTGTACATGCATTTCTATTGTGGTAAAAGCTTTGCAACAAGTACATTAATGATTTGTAGATGTATTCCCCATAGTAGAAAAATATTTGCAGTAGGTAATGTAGATGTATTTTCATGGTGAGAAAAGCTTTATAATGAACACATCAATGTTTCATAGATGCATTCCCATAGTGGGAAAGTTTTACAATAAGAATATCAATGATTTGTAGATGTGTTTGCATAGTAGGAAAAGCTTGTTAGACACAATGTACCATTGAGAGGAGGGTGAATCAGTGGTTCTCAAACTTTTCCCTTTAACTATCCTATGTGTGTATACCGGTTATCAAAAATAACTCAATGAAGACTTACTGGTTAGAAGGGGAGACTAATAAAAAATGCATTCACACATAAAGGGACATCACATAACCCCAACATATATGAAGAAAACCCAAGATGGGAAAAACCCCGATGATAAATGTTGTTGGAGACTACTGCTCCAATCGAGCTTCACAATGGATCTTTGATTACAATGTTTAGGGCACCAACCCCTGATTTTAGGGCACCAACCCAAGGAGCACCAACCCCTGATTTAGGGCACCAACCCAAGTAGCTACAACCCCTGCACCGAGCTACAACTCAATGAATACAAAAAATAATCATTTACAAATTAATAACCTTGTTACAAATGGATTTTGTAACACTTTTGCAAATCTCACTATTGGATCTCTTGTCCAGTTCACTGTCGGTTCTCTTCCTCACCCTCTCAATGCTGCAACCTTATCTCCTACTACAACCTTATTTGTTCAGCCTTTTCTCCTTCTCTGTCGATTCTCTCTCTATTGGTTCTCTCTGTTGGTTATCTCTTCTCTCCATGGCTTTGTTTCTCTCCACTGGTACTATCTTCTGCCAGTTTTTTGCTTGCCTACTCTGCACTCTTCTGCAACTCGTCACTGTCAGTTTGGTCACCACTGGTTACCTCACTCATAGACTCACTTGCAGACTACCAGTTCCTCACTGTTGCCAGTTAATTATTTCAACCTGATTCTCTCTCACACTCGGTCTCTCCTTTGATTCTCAATGAGCACTTTTCTGATTTTCTTTCTTTTGCAGCAACACTCTCTCACTCAGCAGTAGTAAAAAACAATATCTTTGGCTTGCATACTTGTAACCAGATTTTCCCATCAAGACGTGAGTTTGAACTTGGCACCTTTAGGGTTTCTTCCACTAATCACGAGGTACATCGAATCCAATCAGATCTCATTCCAGAGTTCGATCACTTGCAACAAATCAATCAAGCTTTGCCAATCTCACGGCTTCCAATACGTGTTAGCTAAGTTTAGCAAACACGACCCTATATGTTGACCTGCATATGTCAAATGCCATAAATATCTCAGCTATTTCCTTTGACAAGCGAGCACAAAGAACGGTTCATCCTTCCTTGATCAACTCACCAAACCACTCCTTCAATCTGCTTCGATCTGCAAGATCAGTCCTTTTTGGATTTCTGTTGTTTCCTTCATCTCGAGTCACAATCCTCTGCTTTTCTTCCTCGAGCCTTGCGGTCAACATTTAATCTCGACCAACCTCCAACTACCTCCCTGACACGACACTTTACTGACCTCTATGAGCTTTCCACTTCAACTCCATGTGGCATCCTTGTCGATCTCCACCTCAGTAAAGATCTTTGTGTCGTCTAGACTCGGTCACCGACAATCAACACACAACTGGTCCTTCTTTTCTGCTGGTTCTCTAACCCTGCCGGTATCTCACACTTTACCAGTTAACCATCATGTCTACACTTTGCATATTTATCGATGTAACACCTTAATCGGTCACCAGACATGCCTATCCATAGCATGCTCATCCTCATCAGGTAGAAGCACGTCACTTAGCCTCTTTTCTTCCTTACCAGTTCTCATGCTCACCGGTAGCCATATCGTTGACACCATGTCATCAACCTTTAACTGACTCCATCTAAAGAATCTGCATATCGTTTGCACTCTCTCTCTGCAGCTGTTGTTATACTTTTCTACTCTTCCTTTCCTGTCTCGGTGGCTTATCATGCCTTCTATGTCGGTTCAGTGCATATCCTTGATTTCATGCACTTGAGGCATCCCTTTGATTTACCGATCGATCCAGTGTGATCCTTCAAACACATGTCTTCTACCTATTCTTCCTTATCTTACAAAACTATGATACACACTGTGCATAATGGGAGATAAGCACCACTTACTAGTGGCAGTGGATCCTTGTCATCTGCATTCTGCAATGCACTCATGTGGCTTCCCTGTTTGTGTAGCATATCTTCAAACAAGCACATGTGATCCGTTGTGGGCACATTCACTTTCGGTCATCTCTTCATATGGCGACTGCATCTTTATTTGGTGGGAGTCCTGTTGTTCTGCATCCACACAGCATACATGTAACCTGTACATCCTTCTCCTCCTGTGTTGATGTGATTTAGGTAATATTCCACCTCTTCATCACAAACAATAGCTCAAGCACCTTGCTCATCCTACTTGTATACTGGTCATAAGTTTGTCGGTTGGCAACTACTCACTTGGTTGATTTATCTTCTCCATGTCAACACACCACTTACCAGTTGACATATTCTCTTTACCGGTGATAGACTGTACCGGTAACCTACCCATCTCTTCCACACAAGTCAAACACTGACTTGTATACTAGTGACTCCAAAGGTCATTCTACTGAATGACATTCTCTCCCTTACCTTACCGGTGCACTGCAACACAAGGTGATATCAAAGATATTTCATCCTTTATGCATCCATGATAGTGCTGCCCATACATCTCCTATACTGGTAGCCCTTCTATACCGGTTGACATCAATGACAACTCAATGGCAACAAAGCTTTGCAACAAGCATTGTTGATACATTCTTATATTGAGAAAAGATTTGCAATGGATACTAAAGATGTGATCTAATAGTGGAAGGGGGAGTGCAATAAGTACATCAATGACTTGTAGATGCATTTCCATAGTGAGAAGAGTCTTACAATAGACACATTAATTATAAGTAGATGCAATCTCATAATGGGAAAAGGTTTGTAATGGATATTGTAGATGTGTTCTTATGGTGAGAGCTTTGCAATGTGAGGTGTTGTATTATTACAAGTGATATAAAATTCAAACTATGAAACACAACATAAAAATTCTTGACAATGAATCATTGAATATGATCCAAAACATTGATACAAATGTATATATAGTTAGTTTCAAAAACAATTTTTGAATAATATGATACATCATTTCTTCCCATAGTGAGAGCTTTGCAAGGAAATGTGATGCATTTCCACAGAGGGAAAAGCTTTGCAGTGGGTATAAAATTCAAACTACGGTAATTAAGCTGATAGGAGAAAAACCTCTGCAACAGGGAAGTCAATAATATGAGATAAATTATCTAGTTGGAGACCAGGACCCACAGTAAGACAAGCTTTGAAGAGGTACATCAATTATCCATAAATGCTACTTCCATAATAGAAAAGGTTTTGCACGGACACATCCATGAATAGACGTTGCTCCCATGATGATAAAAGCTTTCAATAGTGAGATCAACGGTAAAGAATGGGAGGAGAACTACCATTGGAATGATGCAGAACAAACATGTCTTTTATCACCTTTTAAATTTGTTGTACAATACAAGAACCGAACTGTTTAATTTATTAAAGAACCGAACTGTTTAATTTATTGTACAATACAGATGACAAACAAACTCCTAAGAAAGTACTAATATCAGGTCCTTACCGACGTTTTATCATCTTCGTTATTTCATGTCGTCTTAAACATTAGAAAAGAATTCTTGACTGTCCAGATTAGAGCCCCTCACCTTCTATGAAAATTTGATCTTGATAGACCAAGTGATGTTATGGATCAATTGATCCCTCTTATCTTCTTCCTAATTAATGAGCATAATACTAAATGGTTCTTTACAATGGCATATAATGCACTTCTTTTTTGACAATGATATTTTAAATAACTATACATCAAAGAAATTAAAGTATATTCTATATATTTTGAGATGTCATGATAATAAGCTTGACCATATTAATTAAAAAAACTAAATATCATATGAAAATAAATAAGTTAAGAATGATCATACACAAAAAAAAAGACCAAACAATGAATGTAACCTAAGAGTACAACTCATAGAATACAATCCCAACATCCATCTTAATCTCATACCAAACCAAGACACTCATTTCCAAACGGTAGTGTACCTTTATACAAATAAACTAACACTAAGTCTAGTCTAACCAATAGTAATCACAAAACACACCAATAAACTATATCAAGCACAAGTGGTACAAATTATTCTACAAGTTTCAGTCAAATATATCTTGGTTGTAGTAATTTAATGGGAAGAAAAATGTACATCCATATATCATGTGAGATCTTTTTCCATCTAGAGTAGTAGAATATCTATGATGTGAATAGAGGCTTTTCCCGTGATTAGAAAAGCGTTCAAAGAGTGGGATCAACGGTAAAGAAGGGGAGGAAAACTACCATTGGAATGATGCAGAGCAAACATATCTTTTCACAGCTTTTTAATTTGCTGTACAGTACAGATGACGAGCAAACTCCTAAGAAAGTACTAATATTTTCCACAAGTGTGTTTAGGTGATAGCAATGCATCAGTAAGCAGTCACATAGATCTCGTTTCTGTCGGATATGGCAGTCCAGCAGACTCCTCTCAACTGGCCAACATTTTCATGCCCTCTTAAACAATAGAAAAGAATTGTCGACCGTCCAGATTATAGCCCCTCACCTTCTCTGCTGCCATCAACACGAACCGTTGCATCAACGAGGTAATCCCATGCAACAACTACAGCCATGCAAACATGAAATCTGTACGTTGACGGAAATTAAAGTATGGTGACCATAGTATTTTTATCTTGAAAAATCTACCTAGGCATGTCAACAATTGGACATTATAATTATATAGGAAAAAGTGTAGATCATAAAAACTACTAATTGCATCAATTATTTGTAGATGTATTCCTCTTATAGAAAAGCTTGTGTAATTGAGTATATGAATTATTGTATAAGCATTTCATAGTAGGAAAAGAATTTCAATAGGTAATGTAGATGTATTTCCATCGTGAGAAAAGTTTTGCAATGAGTACATCGATGATGATTCATAGATGCATTTTCATAGTGGGAAAGTTTTGCAATGAGCAAAGTTTTGATTTGTAGATGTGTTCTCATGGTGGGAAAAGATTTTGAGATTTGCAACAAGCATTGTAGATATATTCTTATATTAGGAAAATCTAACAATAGATATTATAAATGTGTTCTAACTACTGAAGAAGCTTTGTAACAACTAGTACATCAATGAATTGTAGATGCATTCCCACAGTGGAAAATGCTTTGTAATGGATACTGTAGATGTGCTCTTATAGTGAGAGCATTACAATAAGAGGTGATGTATTTCTCTATAGTAACAAAAGCTTTACAAGTAGTATAATTCAAATTACAATAAATGGCATGATCATATACAAAATTGATCTCAGAATTTTTATTTTTTTTCAATACTATAATGTATGGTTCCTTCTCGTAGACTCATAGTGAAAGCTTTACAAAGAAACGCAATTCATTCCCACATAGTGAAAAGCTTTACAACGGGTATTAAATTTGAACTATGGTAATTCAACTGATAAGGTTAATACCTCTGCAATAGGGACGTCAATCATATGGGCTTAACCATTTAGAAGGGAAGCAGGACCCACAGTAAGAAAAGCTCTGTAAGAGGTACATCAATTATCCATAGATGTTGCTTACATAATAGAAATCTTTGCAATGGGCGCATCAATGAGTAAATGTTGTTCCCATGATAAGAAAAACTTTGCAACAGGTACATCAACACTACGACCAACGGTAAAGAAGGGGAGGAGAACTAGGTACCATTAGAACGATGTACATAAAACATATTTTTTCACACCTTTTTAATTTGATGTACAATACAGGAACTGAACTGTTTAATTTATATTGCAATATAGATGAAAAGAACACTCCTAAGAAAGGACTACTATTTTTCACGAGTGTGTCTGGGTGATAGCAATTCATCGGTAAGCAGTCAAGCAGAAATTGTCTCCCCAATAGATGCCTCTGAATTGCCCTATCCTTATACCAGGTCATTATTTCATACAATCTTAAATACTAGAAAAGAAATCTTAACCATCTAGATTAGAGCTCCTCGCCTTCTCTTTTTCCATCATCACAAAACCATCTTAATTTTTTCTTTCTTGTCAACAACATTACACCAATAAGCAAGTAGTATAAATCATTGTATTGAACATATAAAATTGAATTAATTACATTTAGAAGGTACTATAAAGCATAGTTACTTATTTCAATTATACAAGGCATCGCAAATTTAAAAAATTCAATAATATACATGATTACATTAGACCAAGTAGTTGAATTTATTACATCTTTAAGTGTTCTTCAAATACAATATCATGAAGATAAAAATAGGAACAAGTCTTCTTCTATAATTTTCATGATTCCCATGCATTTGTTGCTAATATAGGGAAGGCGGTGACTGGTCATGGAGGAAGTCACATTATTTCCCAATTATTGGTATAGGTAAAGAAATGTCCATTTATGGTCTACACGTAAGTTACTTCATGACACTAACAATTATTTTCTTTAATTCATTGTTTTGACTAGTCCATAAGATTTATGAATAGGCTTGGCCTTGTTGGCCTATGACATGTTTATCTTTTTGTGGCCTCTTATTCCTCCTGCAGCTTGTTAGTTGTTCTTGCTTACATTCGATTGGACCTGTGTGATTTGAGTGCCCCTTTATGGCCTCTTTTGTACTTTGGGGTGAGCACCCCTGTCTTGCTCTTTCTCTTTGTATAGGGCCAGGGCCCTGTTAATCCTTGCTTTCATAATAAAAAACATATATGAATCATAGATCCCAAAAATTAAAAAATACCTAACACAAGGTTTACAACACACATTCATTAACATACAAACCATAGAATCATTTCATAAGCTAGATTACACAACACTTCAAAACACATCAATTAAAAATGTAAATATCATATCAACATAAATATATCAAGGATGAACATGCATGGCACAAGAACAAACAATAAATGCAACATTAGAACCACAAACATAAGACTGCAACAAATAGAACACAATCCCAACACCCATCAAATAGTAGTGTACTTTTATACAAATAAACTAACATTTAAGAAAAGCATAACCAACAATAATCATAAAGCACACCACTATATCCTACAGGCCTTCTTACCCATGCGGGCTAGTGGGATGCACCAATTTTTTTCATTTTATGTTGCCCCATGGAACATTTATCTCCAAGTTTGCACAGTGTAGGATAGCGGGGTGCCTTGTTTGCCCTTGTTTATTTTTACCCCACACGACCATATGTCTTTCATTCTTCATGTCATGGGATAGTGAGGTAAATTATTCTACAAATTCTAGTCATAGATAAATTGGTTCTAGTTATTTAATGGGAAGAAATATGCAAATACATTTATCATGTGTGTCCTTTGCTCATATAGAGTACTAGAATATCTATGATGAGACCCTATGGTTTATTTGGGTAACCTTGAGAAGAGTTATAAAACAATTTCTCTTAAGAGAGAAGATTAAGATATTCTAAGAAGAAAAGTTGGAAAAACATTAATAACATGCATTTTGAAATGTTTCATAAGTAGGAGTCCTAAAGGAGAGGAGACTTGAGATGAGGGCGAGTGCACCAAGATGGGGACCAAAAAGATGCCAATTTTTTTTTCACCCCCATCAATCCCTTTTGTGCATGCCAAATAGGCTTGGCGTGTCGAGCCTAAGGTTTGGGCACGCCTAATGTATTTGGCGTGTGCCAAATGGGACGCACGCCAAATAAGGTGAGCACCAAATTTGGCATGCGCCAAATGCATTGGCATTTTGAGAAGTGCATTTTGCATTTTGAATTTTGAAATTCCAAATTATCCTTTTCTTATACTTTAAGTTATATTTTATGTATATATTGTCCAGATGTTTAAGAGTGGTTCCAAATCTCTAGGAGCTATAATGTAGATTCTAGTTTTTAGAGTATTCATATAAATTTCAGACAGTCAAATTTCAGTAATCAGCATGCTCATATCAACATTATTTCTCTCTGATCTCTCCTCTTTCCCGACATTACCTCTCTCTCTCTCTCTCTCTCTCCTCTCTCTCTCTCTCTCTCTCCTCTCTCTCTCTCTCTCTCTCTCTCTCTCTCTTATGTGTCTACCTCTCTTTCCCTCCCTCCTCTCTTGCACTTGGGTTTTCTCTCCCTTAACACCCACCTTTGTCCCCCCCTCTCTCT